>NC_057722.1:5288211-5339791 GCF_004010195.1 Chiloscyllium plagiosum | reverse complement strand
TCTTTACTCAGCGAGTCGTGAGTTCATGGAATGCCCTGCCAGTAGCAGTGGTGGACTCTCCCTCTTTATGGGCATTTAAACGGGCATTGGATAGGCATATGGAGGATAGTGGGCTAGTGTCAGTTAGGTGGGCTTGGATCGGCGCAACATCGAGGGCCAAAGGCCTGTACTGCGCTGTATTTTTCTATGTTCTATGGGAAGTGATGGCCTAAGTGGCATCATTGTTGGACTGTTGATCCAGAATCTCGGATCATGTTCTGCAGACCAGGGTTTGAACACCACCAAAGCAAATTGTGGGAATTTGAATTGAATTTTAAATATCTGGAACTAAGTCTAAATCTCTATTGTCAATTGATTCACTAGTGCCCTTTAGGGAAGGAAACTGCCATCTTTACCTAGTCTGGCCTAGATTTGACACTCAACCTACAGACATGTAGTTGACTCTTTACTGCCTTCTGGGCAGTAAGTACTATCCTGGCCAGTGACACCTTCTTTCCGTGAATGAATTAAAAGAAAGTACTGAAATGCTATGGTTACTGGAGCTCCTCAGTGAACTTTTATACTGGAATAGAGTTGTAATTGATCCTTTGTGGTTGGAGTGATACTTAGAATTCAAACTAATTAGATGGTATTTCATGGGCAATTCCTAACTGGTTCTTATTGATGGAGCTTGAAATTTAATAGGTTGCAAAATGAACCATTGCTACACAGGTTATATATAGATATTGCAGGTGGGGAGGGGATTAACAGCATGGAAATGGGCCATTTGTTCCAAAAGATCTATGCTATTGGCAAAATCTGATCGAAGTAGAACTATAGATGCTGTAACTCTCCAGTTCATTCTTTGTTTGTAGCCATACTTGAGTAAGGAAAAAGTGAGGATTGCAGATGCTGGAGTTCAAAATCAAAAACTCTGGTGTTGGAAAAGCACAATCGGTCAGGTAGCATCTGAGGAGCAGGAGAATTGACGTTTTGAGCATAAGTTCTTCATCAAGAATGCACATTCCTGATTAAGAACTTATGCTTGAAACGTTGACACTCCAACTCTTCGGGTGTTGCCTGTCTGGTTGTGCTTTTCCAGCACCACATTTTTTGACCCCGCATTACTTGTATGCCAAATGTATCATTTTGTAGGTGTTGCTAATGAGCAAAAACACTGATTTGAAGAAACCGATGTCTCTTGAAAAAAACCATAATGTGTATTCAGTTGCCATTGTCGAAGATCCTAACCATATGTAGGTTGTTCTGATTCCCAAACTTAAAATTCTCAATTGAATTTAAACTTTTTAACTAGCGTGTGGTACTGACTCGATTGTTGTGTTAAGCCTCTTTCGTTAACTTAATCTTTTTTTAAGATCCTCGATGAGATAGAGGAACACAGTATTAGGATATACCACCTTCCAGATGCGGAGTCTGACGAGGATGAGGATTTCAAAGAGCAAACTCGAATCCTTAAGGTATTTAAAAGTAGGAATTAAAACTGAAGTTGTGATTGATGCATAACTAGTGGGTGGGGGCATGTGGTAGAGTGGAATGGATTTCTTGCTATTGCATTGGGAAACAATCATCCTTGTTGGTCAGCTTCCACCGAAAAGTAAGTGAGCTGCTGTCCGAATGGTAATGTTGGGCCATCATTCATTGACATCTTCTGAGTTTATTTCATTTTGCTTGTACTGAAATAACCTCTTGTTGCAGTCTTATTTGGATTGGTTTATTTCTGCCATTGTTAAGAATTTATAAGAAAATGAATTGGTCAGTTCTTGAAGGTTGCATTACATTATACATCGGCCAAGATTGTGGTGATGCTGCTCCTTTAATATGTTGTCTTTGTTTTTTTTTTCCCCAGAGGGGTCATAAATGCAGAGTTTTCAAGAGGTCTAGGTTTGAAGGGTTTAGAGCCAATTTGATTATAGCTACAGAAACTGCCTCAGGCAGAGGCTTTCTAGTTTTTAAAAAAAATCTTGTGCAATGAAAGGGCAGTGGCCTGTTCTCCCAGCTCGGTTTTTCTTTGCTCTGGTTTGTTTGGTTTTAGCAGGCAGTCAGTTGTAAACCTGCTCGACCCAACAAAATAGGTCCATGCTGATCCTCCCTCTCTAACATCTCCTGTGCCAAGGGGTGTTTATGGGGATTGTTGCATGTATTTGGAACAGCATCATTGAGTTGGGATAGTCTGTTGAGTTTTTGGTTGGATTAAGTTATTCTGAATTCTGTTCTCTTTGGTTTGTGTTTGATTCGGTAATTTTGCAAATAAATTCTGTTTTGTTTGAAACAAAGTGGTTGGGCCAGCTGTAATATTCCTGCTATATCCACTTCACATTTGCTTAAACCAACTAGCACGTTTAGGGTCCAGGCTACTACCTGAAATGTTTTGAGGTGGTCTGGCCTGGTCCATAACAATATTGCATAAATGTGCATTGGAATTAAAGTTTAAACTGTGAATTCAGAATTTAGGGAGCTTCACTGTACTGATAAAACAAATATAGTCTCAGGAACAATTTGAAGAAATTGGAAAAAAAAATTGACTATAACTTTGAGTTGGAAATTTTTGATCCCTCACTGAGAGTCTAACTTGGAACTGAGACTTATGTCATTCTCTAGACTAATTGAGAAGAGATTTGGTTCTAAGGAGTATCAAACAAATTCCATTGATGTTGGATAATGAGTTAAATAAGTGGCTTTTAAAAAAATATTTAGCAATTCCTTAGATCTTGGAGGTCATTGTCTTCCATTAGTATATTTTCCTGCGACATGTCAACAGAACAATAGAATTTGCGAAATTAAACTACTGTCTTAAGGTATTATGGAAATTTACAGAATTTCTCCATTTTGGATGTGCCTAAATGGTCATTTTAAACTTGAACACACAAAAGCTTACCTTGCCTCATAATTGAGTGACAGAGAACTACCCAAATTCCACTATTTAACAAAATTATCAATTTTATTCTTTAACACTAAAAGTGAACATTAAGCAACAGCAATTTACAACTCTAAGCCTCCTTTCTCTTTAAAGAGTTGTTATCTACCTTCCATTCTTTAACAATATACTGATTCAATAAAGCTCCTATTAAATTTGCAGCAACTTCATTTTGAAAACTAGACAGCAGCTGTCGAATCTAGTGTTGATCTTCCTGTGTTTGTAGATCTCCCTGGGTCATCTTCAGTCTTTGACTGCAAAGATGTTTCATATAAAAAAGGTACCTTTTGACAGAGTGTGGTGAATAGCAGTTTTTCAATGGCACTTGGTGCTCTTACTGACTAACTGTCAAAAATGCCTGCTTTTTTTGATACCCCAAACATCAGATTCGTCCTCATTGGTTCGATGTTGTGAAAACCGTTAAATTCAAATTCAATTGGGTTTTAGTATCTTGAGGCATAATTTAAACTGGTTAAGTTCGAACAGCTATGAAAACAACGGAGGTATCTAGGTTACAGCCAAATGTTACATCTTTCAATTCTCCAGCACACTCTGTTTGTCAGTCAGTCACATGACAGGTGCTTGCCAGCTTTCAGCTTTTACTCACTCTGAAAGGTACAGTACGTGCCTTCAACTTCATAACAGATCTGACACTCAAATGTATAATTCAGTGGGTTTTCTACTGTAGATTGTTACTAATACCTGAAATACAGCAGAGGCAACACTGTGGTGTTCTTCACTGTTCATGGTGGCTCAGCATCCACATCAAATAACCATGCTTAAATATCAAATTAATTTTTTTAACTGTTTCTTCAGTTGCCCAGCTGGCAGTCAACAGCCTTGATAAGACCGGTTATTATGAATCCATCATCATCCATGTTACATACGCATTTTTTTTTTTCAGAAAATACCTTTTTTTTTAAACACTGTTAAGACATGTCAAGTGTCAAATTGTAATTATTGACAATGAGTCAATAAGACAGTCTGCACTTTTGCCCTTTAAAATTAAATCAACTTCAGCTAAGTTAGGTCTTGGAATTCCATGTCTATCCATTGATGTGTAAAAAGTAAAGGAGATAGAGCAATCCAAGGTTTATTTCTTTTGGGTAATGAGATACAATAATTTAGCAAGCCATCCTTTTGAGATTTTAGAACTTGAGCTCAATCTTCCTCAGAAATGAAAACAGAGAAAATCAGTGTTTCTGACTTATGATAATGTTAATTCACTTGCTTTGGTATCCATTAGACATGTGATCAACATGTATGGTGCACCCATACATCAGTAATCTCTGAGACTTATATTCCTGGAAATACCAGATGTGTAAATATAAGATCATACTTGGTCTTTAAGATTGATGTATTTGTGTTTTTCTACTCTACTGAACAACTGAGATTTTTGTTCAAATGTGTTTCCAAGTTTTGGCAGCAGAAGTCTTGCAGAATTTTTTCAGGTGGATGTCTTGGAAAGCTGTGATATTGCCCTAAAGTGTTCTATCTTATGAATGCAGGCCAGTATCCCTTTTTCTGTGGTCGGATCAAATCAGTTGATTGAGGCAAAAGGTAAAAAAGTCCGAGGGCGCTTGTATCCATGGGGAGTAGTGGAGGTGGAGAATCCGGAGCACAATGACTTCCTGAAGCTAAGAACCATGCTCATGTAAGTACTTTGGCTACACATGGTATAGTAATGTTGATGCATGTACCCCCTAAATTGGTATTTAGATTGCTGTTGAGGGAAGGCTGTTGTACAGTGGTAATGTGCTGGACTAATACTCCAGAGGTGCAGGGTAATGGGAAATGCATTTGAATATCAAGACTGGTATCAAACAATATATCGGGTTCACCATTTGCAGCCAGCAGCATGCAACTCCTGCTCAACCTGTGCTTCCAAGCCATAGAAAAGCATATCCACCATTAGATGTGGTTTTACTATTGGAAGTCATTCATAACTAAACTGGTTTCCAGTGAAATAGTTGGCACAATCCAAATCAAGATTGAGTCAAGCCTGCAGTGTGCATAAATTCTTATCACCCTGGTTTTTATGTAGGCAAGAGAAATTTTTATATGCTTTACACCTTTTTCAAGAAAAGCTGTATGAAGACTGCCAAACTCTGCAGCATCCCATGTTATTTATCCG
The DNA here is from genome assembly GCF_004010195.1 of Chiloscyllium plagiosum. Classification (NCBI taxonomy): domain Eukaryota; kingdom Metazoa; phylum Chordata; class Chondrichthyes; order Orectolobiformes; family Hemiscylliidae; genus Chiloscyllium; species Chiloscyllium plagiosum. The sequence continues at coordinate 5,334,743 of NC_057722.1, read as the reverse complement.
CCTGGTCTGAGATTTAAGATTGACAGTTAATTGTCGCTCAGATCCAGCCAATAGTGGTCCACCAGTGAGTACCCTCTACTCATTAAGTGCTGTCCCTCTTTACATGCCTATTTCTCATGTCCCAGTTCTGGCAAGAGAAAGATGACCAGTTTTGACTTCAATCTCCTCTTAAGAAAATCAACAAGTGAAATGTAGCAAAATAGCAATCAGGCTAATTTAGTAGTATCACATAGTTTGTTCCTCAAAAAAAATCTTGTTCTGATACTTTTTTTTCCTCTTAACTTGTTCAGAACACACATGCAGGATCTGCAGGAGGTGACCCAGGATCTTCACTATGAAAACTTCCGCTCGGAGCGTCTCAAACGGGGCGGCAGGTTGTCATCACATGGTTACGTTCTCCCTCTCTCTCCTTCGTACGTATCTGTCACCTGTCTCTTTACCTTCTCACCCTCTGAAAGCAATTTAAACAGAAGTTTCTGGTATACCATATCCTGCACCCAGTGTGTGAAGGGACAGAGAGGAATTAGCCTGAGACAAGGGTATGCAATTGATCTAAATTTCCATTCATCTAATTCCCCTATTGGGAATTGTCTGGATTAATCCAAATAGGATTCCTCGCCCTGAATGGACTAAATTCAACTAATTATTACAGTAGCCTTGGGACTGAAACTAGGCACATTCTTAAAACCAGGAAGTAAGAATTCTCTCCTCTGATAGATGGATCTGTTTCTTTGATGCCATTGAATCTGTGTCTGAAACGGAACACGTCAGCCTCCGTTCAACCTGAATTGGACCTTTGCCTTCTGCTGCTCAATTTTTACACTGGTTGTTAACTTGTTTTCTGTGAATAGCCTCCAATAAAGAATGACTGACTGACTGACTTCAAGACTCCAATCAGGTTATGATGCACATAAGAGTGTGAATTATTCAGCTATTTATAATAACATTTCAGAAAAAAGTCTTAAAACATTGTCCCTGACCCACTTTGGAGCAATTCATGGCCTCACCTCATGTTAAGTACGCTTTCAGAAATAGTCTTATTATTTCTGGGCTTCTTTGAGATTGACTAATGTTGGCACTCTAGGCTTTAGCTAGCTAAACAGATGAAGCAGCACAAGATTGACGAGATGAGCTTGCCAGCCTGCAGTAGCTGCTGCACTGAAGCTGTTTTAATTCTGCCAACAAGGAAATGCTTTTGAAAAATGAAGTCTTTCAAGGTAAGATTGTTTGAACTTTTTAGTGCTTCCAGTTTCCGGAATATGCTTAGCGGTATTTCTAACACCTAAAGTGTTCGCCTCCATGCTATCAATTCTATTTTAACCTTCAATTTATTGCACTCCTGCAGCAAGACATGGTACTTTTGGGCGATTTAATGAGTACCTTCTTGCCTTTCCAAGTAGAATCCAAAATGCATTATCTCATGTTCTGAACGACAGTGTTTATAAAACTGATTCCAGAGTGAATAATATGTATGAGTTGGTCTCTGGGAGTTCCAGAAGGTTTGACACACTGGGGTAAGGTGTGGTATGCAGCAACATTGGCAAAAACCTGAGGAGTTGAGAAGGTCTTTTTAATCTATTTCCTACTATTCTTTCTTATTAAATCTTTTGTATCCAACGTATGACTAGAGGTGAGAGCCAATGGGGGACACTAATGAAGAAACTGGTTACAAACTGTGCTATGTGAATTGAATCTTCGAGTCCATGAGGCCAGACTTTAGTAAATTTTTCAAAATGTTTGAAATTCAAGAAGATTCCCTGGTAATGTTTTAATATTTCATCGTTTCCCTGAGCTGCACAATTCCTGATATGAAGGTATATGGATTAAATAAACAATGTTTGTCTGATTTTGGTAGGAATAATTTTAAGATTGTTTTGAACTCAAAAGTATGTCCAAACCCGCTATATGTGCCTGTGGCTGATACAAGGTGCACTAATACAACTTTGTTTCCAGGGATGGGGCAAGTGTACATAGTGTAATTGACTGACTGCAGTAAGGTAATCAGCTGTGAAATTTGTTCGTATTGCTGCAGCTGCTCATCTGTTGTTGGTTGATGCCATTGCTATGAAGTTGCAATGGGTAATTAGCAAAAAATTATTAGTTTGTTGATTGAAAAGAAAGTCACTTCATTTTAGTTGGGTTACTGGAGGAGCAGAATCTACTGTATTCATGCTTCAGCCTATTTTTTTCCCCCATATCAACTGAATTACCAAATGGGCATACTTTCTTTATTATTAAATACCATCCTGCTACAAAAGCCATATGGATCTTTGCTGAAAGGTCTACCTTGGCTTCCATAGTCTTCATGACTGCATACATTCTGCCGCACATAGAAAGATTAAAGTGTGTGGTATTCATCACGCTAATTCATGTTCTGACTATGTTTGAGCCAGAATATTCAACCCTTTAAAGAATGCCAACTGAAATATTCAAATCTGTATATGTGATTGGTTGGATGAGGGAACATTTACATCAATCCTGTACAACTTCACAAACTTCAGTGGAAACAAGATAAGCAAATTAAACAAATATTCAATTTGCCGTTGTAGGAACCATGCGGTCCAACCTTACTTTCACCGTTTTTGAGTGGTACCCTCCAGAAATTTGTTGAATTTCCTTTTTAAGTGTTGTAATAAAATGGTCCACGCTATCAACGTATTGTGTGAAAACACTTACTGAAGATTAACAAGATTAACCCAAACAGCTTTACCATGATAAGTTGCCCATAACTAATTTGGTGCCCTTCAAACAAAGTAGTAAAGCAGTGTGTTTCAATGCTTCATTAACAAGTGGAAAAGTGGTCTGTATGTCTAACCTAGCCTTTCAATAATATCTAATTAAGCTGGAATCTCATTTTGCTTCTTTTTTCCCGTTTTGATTTTGTTTAACACTTTTTACGTTTGAGAGATGACACACAATAATGGTTGTGATTTTAAAGTTGCTAGTTGTTGAGCTTAATCATCTAAAGAATTAGTTGGTGACGCTTCGCATTTAATCCCATTTTTCTGAAATGGGAAACAAGTTCTGATGAAGATGGAGAAATTGAGCAGTCTTGCAGCTTTTGTGGAGAGGGACAGTTCATGTTATGAGTATACTATAACTCCTATTCAGAACTAAAAAGTGTTAACATCTTTTAATACTTCGACCAAGGCAGTAGCCGAGGAGGAGCAAGACCACAGAAGGTGCAGGTGCTTTGTGCAAAAGACAAAGGGGCTTGTTAATGGTGTTGAAAGAGATACAAAATAGGTATAATTCATTTGCACCCATGTTACATTACTGTTTCTGTTTCACTACCATTAACAAGCCCCTCTTGTCTTTTTCACCAGTTTTATATATCACTTCTGTCTTGCTGCTCCTCTGGTTCTGCCTCTGTCACAAGTATTTACAAAAAAAAGTTCCAACAGCTTTCAGCTCTAAAGAGGAATACTGAAGCAGAAATGTTAACTGTTTTTCTCTGTACAAATGCTGCCAGGCCAGCTGAGTTTTTCCAGCTTCCTCAGCTTGATTCAGATTTCCAGTTTCCATGGTGTTTTGCTTTTATTTGGCTGACAGAGTTAGATCTGTGTTTGTACAATTTTCCCTATCTTTACTACTATTTTTCTCTCCTTTCATATGATTGTGCTTTTTTCTCTTTTTCAACATTCATCTTCACTGTTTCAAAGTGTTTTCCAGGGTTTCATCATGTTAATTTATTGGATGGGTTTGGAAGTATGGAAAATGAGAAGTTGAAGGAAGAGTATCTTGATGGTCACAATGACAAGTGTTAGTGGCATTGGGCCTGATATTTCAGAACAAGCATAAATATGAACAATACTGTGAATAGATTGTTCTTATTTGGGTTCGATTCCTTTTAATGAAAATCTCAATGTCATAGTAAACTACTGGCTGAAGATGTCAAATTTAAACTTAGCTGAACTTTTTGAAATGATATTCCATTACTCTACCAGCGGCAGACTATTTACATCTTGATGCTGTATGAAGCTTAATGGTTAGGGTCACAAGACCATTACATGGAATCTGCTTTCTATGCTGGTAGTTTAAAAAAATAACTTTTGGAAGTATTGGGTTGGGAATTGTGCTGTTCCCAAGTTTGAATGTAGCTCAGCCAGATTGAGGTCTGATTTTGCCCAGGACAGGACAAATGAAAATGCCTTTCACTATTAAGGAGTATGTCATGAAATGGACCTGAATCTAGTCTTGAGTGAGTTGAAAGCACAAATCAGTTTGTTATTGCATGGAGATAGCAGTTGTGCTGCTACTTTTTGAGGCTCTCCACTTGGGGAAACAAAAATTGTTTGGGAAACCACTTCTGATCACTAGGTTAAATTATATGGGGAGGAGAGAGACTGAATTGCCTCAAATCAGGAACTGCTCCACTTGCTGTGCCTTGCCTCAAGTCATTGCAACATTGTCTACATGGTTAGCACTTATAAAATACCAAATCTTTGAGAACTGTTGTGAATTGTCAAGGTCATTGAGCCTTTTCGTTACTACCTGTTAGGAAACTAAGTGTTTAATCAAATAAAACTTAAATATTCGAATTGGCTACAGGAATGGTTTTCGAGTTAGTGTAGGGCTTTCAGTTTTGCTTCTAGGGTATATTTCTCTAATCTGCCACTTTTTTTATCTACCTATGACAGGTTGACTCTGAAAGGCATCAAAATAAATATGTAAATCAAAGTAGTATCAGGCCCAACGTTTTCGTGAAAGGAACACAATGTGAGAATAAGTTGAATCAAGTTGTGATTGTATGGGAGAACTATTTTAATCCAAACAGCACTTTGCTGGTAATTTGAAGATCAATGTAGACTGTTTGTTCTAAATGTCAGGTGCTGAGGTGCTGTATTGTGATCCAGATGAGGCTGGGTATGTGGTTTGGAATAGATCTGTGCTTTTATGTCTCTAATACTGCCTTATCTCTCAGGAAAGGGGAAGAGCATCCTCAGGATAAGGACCAGATCCTGCTGGAGAAAGAAGCTGAGGTAAGAATTGAAACCTGCAGAAATTATTTTCCAAAAGATCTATTGCTCAGTACCGATGGTTTTTCTCAAGGATGGGCTTAATTTCTATAAGACAATATAGTATACACCACTTCAGGCCCACCTGTCATAAGTTATTTTTATAGATGTAGTTAGAAGGTGAGACTTGTACATTTTGAGCTTTCAAATGGCTGGACTAATTGTCTCAACTCCTAGACTGCTGTGCAATTGGGCTGTTGTGCCACCAAAACAGCTTGCTCTATTGCATGTCATGTACAGCACAGGAAGTACAGAATCCTTACTTGGAGATGAGATTCCATCCTATAAGTCAGATTCTTAATGAATGTTCTCATTTTTTGTGAAAAAGGTTTGATGGCTTTTAAGTTATGGTATGCTGTAACTTATGGTAGGCACTTCATCAGTTCCCCCAGTTTGAAGCCATAACTTCCTATGAAGTCTGACATGTATGTGTCTCTTTCTTTTTTATAGTTGCTGCTTTATCTTTGAGGAGATAATGCCACTGTATTCTTTTTCACAGTTACGTCGCATGCAGCAGATGATTGCTCAGATGCAGGCTCAAATGCAGATGCAAATGCAGAAGCCAGGAGGAGATGGAGATAGCAGCAGTGTGCACAGTCAGCATGTCTAATCTGGAGAGTGAGTATTTACTCTTGCAAGCTACCATTTAACCAAGTTATAATGATTTGGCTAGGAAGATTAAGTGGAGTTAGTGTACAGCTGTTATCCCTGTAATCTGATGGAGCAATTTACAGATGCCACTAAAGCAGTCAATATGGGCATTGGCATGGAATGTGGTCAGAACTCTGATATGAATATATGATAATCCTGGGAAAGAGTTCAGTTAGCAGTTGTAGATCAAACAGTAGCTGGAAGAAGGGCAAGGTGCTGGGAAACAGTAAGTCTGGGGAAAAAAAGAGATGGAGAGCTGGTATTTTCTTTCAATCTGGATATTTGTGGTTTAGATCTGAAATCATTAGGGCAGTATTTAACAAGTTTTTTTCCCATTGTGACACCACTTTTGTGACTTGCAAATTATTGAGAGCAGGGGTGAGAGCAATGTACATGAGCAGGTGATTGGGTGAGAAGGTCTGTTAAAGTGGAAGCAAAGGGGGCAAAGCTCCTCAGTGGCCTTGACCCCACTTGATGTCGACCCCACTTTAGGAAGCCTGATTTAAGGTCAGAAAGCTTTCTCCAATACAGTTGCATTTCAGCATAAAAAGAGCGCAGTGTTTGAAATTTGAGTCATATAGGAGGGAATATTGTCTATCTGTTTTTCAGAGCACATTAAATGAATAAAATGCGAACAATAGCTTTTCTATTGTTTTAAAACAGTATTAAATAAAATTTCTGAAGGAGTCTGTTGTGCCATGTACGAAATATAAATTCAGAACTGAAAAGTGACAAATGTTGTTAGAGTTAGATTTCATGAAGGACTTGAGGAAAGGTAAAGAGGGGTTTCAAGATAGGTCTTTAACAGCTGAGGCTATCTGCCACTGGGGCTGGTTTCATAACCCATTCCTGTTATTTGTGTGTGGACCATTTTATTTGCTATCTCCTGAGTCTGTATGGTTCAGTACCACAGATGTTAGATTTGAAAGAGAAGACCAAATGCAGGATCTAGTTCTTGATCATTGTTGGTTAGTAGACTTTCAGGATATATGCTAGACTGCAGAACGTTGTAGTACTGATTTAGGAGATCCTAATACATAAATCTCAAAACAGTTCAGGTAATAGGCAAGACAAATGAATGTTGACCTTTGTCAAAGGGTTTGGAGTATAAAAAGAGGGAAGTCTTGTTAAAACTATAAAAGGCACAGGTCAAACCACAGCTGGAATACTGTGAACAATTTTAATCCCTTTATGTAAGGAAACCTTGAAGGCAATCTAGTAAAAACTAACCAGATTGATCAGTTGCTCAGTGGAAGCAGTAAGCACTGTAACCTCACACAGTGCCAGGGACCTGGGTTCAGTTCCAGCCTTGGGCGAATGTCTGTGTGGAGTTTGCACATTCTCCCTGTGTCTGCATGGGTTTCCTCCAGGTGCTCTGGTTTCTTCCCATGTCCAAAGATGTGCAGATTAGGTGGATTGGCCATGCTAAACTGCCCATGATGTCCAGTGATGTGTATGTTGGTGCAATAGTCAAGGAAAATGAAGAATAGTAGGGTAGGGGAATGGGTCTGGATGAGATACTCTTCGGAGGATCGGTGAGGACTTATTGGGCCAAATGGCCTGTTTCCACACTGTAAGGAATCTATGATCCTGGATTTGGAGGGATTTAACAGTTTTTGGGTTTGTATTCACTGGAGATTTGAGGTGACTTTATTGAAACAAAAGATTCTTAAGGGACTTGTCAGGATAGAATTAGAAAGGTTATTTCCCCTTGTGGGAAATAGGACAGAGGGCAAAATGTCAGAGTAATGGATCGCCAGTTTAAAACAGTGGACAATCAATCTGTGAATATTCTAAATAATCCAACCTTAAAAGTCCCTGGTGTGAAGACTTTAAAAGCTGAAGTTTCACAGTTCTGAACCATTAAAGAAATCCAGGATTATAGGGAAAGACAGGAAAGTAGAGTTGAGGATTATTGTTTCATTCATGATCTTATTGAATGCACCATGTTGTCTACTTCTGCATCTTTATACAGGTGCACAATCCTTTATCTGACATGCTCGGGACCAACTGGTTTTCGGAAATAAGAATTTTTCAAATTTTAGAATTAGTGACCGTTTGGTGAAATTGTAAAAAAAAAAGCTTACTGGAGGAGCAGCCTCACAGAGTAAAACAGGCCTTGAGACAGAATTGAGGTCTGCCAGTGCTGGGCCACGCACCCGCCACGTCACATCTGAGTGACACACATCGAGTGGTTGTTGTCTTGGGTTAAGTGTTTGCACTCCAAATAACCTTGTTAATGAGAAAAATAGTTCACAAGAAAACCTTCAGACTTTGGAGCTTTACGGATTTTTGGATAAAGGGTTGTCTGCCTGTATCTTTAGGTCTTGTGGTCGCCACTACTAATATACAATCATTTATCACAATCTGTTACAGAAAGATTGAAGATCACCTTGAAGCAGAAGTGGAGAGGGATTTAAAGTGTGGACAATAATGGTAGCCAGTGTTGACAGCTAATTTCAATGTTTAGTTCACAATGCAGTATTGTAATCCTTTGTACCCTGATTTTTGCCATTTTTTTACTGTGGTAATTTTTTTTTATATTGTACTGTGATGTTCTTCCGTTACACTTTTTGTTAATTTTTGTACACATGAAGTTGTAGCTTTCTAGTATGAAGTATTAACAATGCTGATTAAGGGTGCAAAAGCCACTATTTTTGGGAAAGCATTTGCTTGTAAAAGAACTGTAGCCTGTTCTATTAAATAATACAATTTGGTTTAATGTGTGGGGTTGGAAGGTGTGGAAAGACGAATAAGGTATAGTTGCTCTATAGTGTACTGCAGATAGATGCATGCTGTACTTTGTCTCTGGATCTTAATGTTTAATACTTTTATGGTGATGTATGTACAAACACTTACTGAATGCTTGCTTCTCTTGTGTTCTGCACAATAGTATCTCTCGGGGCTTTGTACTTGAGGAATAATTCAGTTCTATGGTTTAGTGACTAGTTTGATGCCCTTCTCTTGTTGATGATTTGCTCCTTTGCTGCACGGCTGCTACTCTGTACTTCTCGTGAAGGGACAGGCCCATGATTCCACATGGCAGACAGATTTGAAAAGCTCTTTTATGGTGTTGGCTCATGTGACAGTGAGTTTTGATGTTTCTTGGTGTAGAACGTTGTGTTGAGTTTCCCTTGTGTAATATCAAATTGACTTTCTGCACCCCCCCTTGCCCCCCCAAAAAAATGTCATTCCTTGATGCAAGGAGGGAGGATAGTGGCATTTTGTAATTGCTCCTGTATCCTACAAGCCAATGTTGTCTTCTCACAAGCTGCTTTTTTATAAGAGATGTGTAAGTAGATGGTATGAAAATTGTCCTTTTTTGTAATATGGACAAAATTAGGTAGAACCTTTTGAATAACTAGGGAAAAGGTTTGTTTACCATATGATCCTTAAGGATAAATAATCCACAGAATTCTCCAGTAGATTTTATATTTTTAACCCTTTGTACCTTCATTCAGTAAAATGTTTTTATGTCCTCTAGAAATGGTGCAATATGTACACTGTTAGACAATGCAATTACAAACAAATCTGTCGTAATATCCTCAGTGCACTGTCGCCATTTGATCTGATCCTTCATTAATTTACTACTTCAGGTTTTGGTTAGTACATTTGGCTGGATAGCTGGTCTGTGATGCCATGTAACTCCAAAAGTGTGGGTTCAACTTCCACACCAGCTGAGGTTACCATGAAGGACTTTTCTTCTCAACCTCTTCACTGTTGCTCTTGCTGTCTAATGGGAGAACAACCCGATGGTCACTCAATCTTGCCTTCTTCTGGGAAGCTATACACACAAGATCTGATGCCATCAGTAGTAAACAGTTTCAGTTATTTCATTTTCAGTTCTATTAAAAAAAAAACCTGTGTATGGCTTGACTGAAATACCTATTTCTGAAATCATCGATCTGTCTTTGAGCTCGCACCAGATTCATCACAAGCTACATTAAGATGTTAGAATGGTTATTGAATGGAAGACGGTTATTCACCTCCTGCTGCTGTGTTATAATGATTGCTTTTGATAGACTTTGAACTAGCTTCCTAAAAGGTTTAGTGTGATTGAGTATAGTGCATCTAGCTTACACATTGAGTAAATGCTGATGTCAGTGAGTACAGAAATGTCAGCGACCTTAAACCTTTGTAAAAAGAGTACTGTCATTATTAACAGCAAATCTGATTGAAGTCAACTCCTTGCCAATTGTTCAGACTTGGGTCGGAGCACATGCTTTTAATTTTCTTGGTGCTCAGTGGTGGTGAGTGAATACTTTGTGACTTGATGTTTTGAGTTAATTGCCTGGAGGTTTAGTTTGTTGAACACATCCAATTACAGTTTTTCAAGAACTGGGCATTTAAAATAAAACGCTGCCCCAATGAATGTAGCAGAAGAAGTACGGCATTGCATTTTCAAGCCCTGAAGTTTCTTAACAACGTACTACAGTAATACCCTAAATGTACAGTTTATGCTTATTCTTGCACATTTGGCTTTCAAATTGCTTTCATGGCTCTCATATCTGTAATTTTGGACGATAGTGATGCTTATTACAATATCCTATGTTTAACTCTCTCTAAACATGGCCAAATAAATTTATTTTCTGTAATTAGACCAATAGCAGAGTCCCTGTGCACTGTTTTGTGTGGGCTATATGAATGAAGACCTGCAGCCTGTGATTGAGAAAAGTTGCTATCAAGTCCAAATCTAAATCCATATTCCCATTCTCAATCGGAGTATAACTGAAGTTGCTAGTTGTGTCAGACTTAGGATTTACTGATCAGCAAAGAAAAGCTGTTTCCAAGCATGTGGGTATGAGAAAAAGCAGTTTGGATAAGCTGCAGTGCAGTCATAAGAATGAACTGAATATTACAATATTTGGAGCGATGAATGCTAGTGGAATGAGACCAACAGAAGAGATTTGGATGATTGACAGTTTGTGACGATCATAGTGGAGTTGGACTATGGATAGACATGAAACTAATTAATTTTCTATCTCTAACATCCGATAACGTTAAGATGCTTGCGATAAATGAATGGTGTGCCTTGGGCTGAAGTGAACTCATTGCAGAAGTCACCATTCCCTAGCAGTCCATAAACCTATGCTTTGTACTTGCAGTTGCATATGTTTAGGTCTGCACTTTTTCTTCAAGTACTTGCTTGACACTAAAGCCATTGTTTTTATTTAATTGGCGAGTTCTGTAATTGCTGAACATGGGCCTGTTGCAAAATGGGAGTCTGTTGTTCCTTGACGTAGTATAATTATTTCTTTGCCATCTTATGATATCATATAATCAGCCCACTCTTGTATAAATGTCTGCAGAACATTAATATACTGTGAATCCAAAAGGTTTCTTTCTATTACAGGACTAAGTCATCGTCGTAAGGTCTCACAGCCAATGATTCTTGCCTACATTTAGTTTTCAAATTGGCTCAGATTTATAAACTAGTGTACTAATGAGTCCTGGAAATGAGTTTTTTTTTTCGTAGTTTTCACAATTTTTGTACTTAAAGTATTAAACAAATGGACATTGTAATGGTAGAGTTGGCCATCTGCCTCAGTGACATGTCATAATTTAATATCACTTTCTAAATGAGCTTTAAGAAATGGGATAGTAGGGAGGAAAATGTCATTTATGTACTTATCTAATAACTATAACTGTTTTACATTTGAAACTTTTATTCCTGATGCTAGTGTGTGTGGTACATGTTGCCTATTTTGAGACTGAAACAAGAAAAAAGTACAAACTTTGTTCCCATCATGGGAGTTACTTCCAATACTAGTACAGATTTTCCCTTGACTTGTAATTTCAATGAAAATTTTCAAAATAATCCAGACTCTGTGCTTATGTTTTGGTTTAATATTTATTTAGAAGGGGCAAAACTGATTTCACTGTGAGGGGAGCTACAGTTCTCCCAATTATGCAAGCTGTTTCTGGGCAATTCTGGAAGAGTTGTGTATCTTTCTGATTTGCTATTCCATTCTGATTGGAGTGCCACTGATCGATTTGGACACCAAATTGCCAAGTTGTGAAGCTTTATTACTGCCAAAATATTGACTGACTATGTTACTTTCATGTGTTTTTCAAGTCTTGGATTTCAGAAGCTATTTTGGAATGGTTAACCATTTCAGTATTGTGTCCAATGTCTGAGTTCTCTGGTAGATTTAGAAGTGATGCTGGATTCTCAAGTATTGTCTGATTAGCCTGTAGGTCAACTGCATTGGCTGATATACTGGAAGTTAAGGCAGTAACAATGATACAATCCTGCCTGACTTAAGTTTAACAATGTCATTACATGTATATTCTTCACTAAAATGTCACAATAAACTTGCAAAAACACCCAAATAAGTTGTCTTTTTTTTTAATAAATCTAGACTAAAATAATTATGACTTGTCACAGTTCTTATTTCCCAAAATCAGTGAAAAGGGGATCTTACAGTTTGTCATACCACTGCCTTACGCACTTCATATATCTTCATAGGCTCAGCATTGTGCATATTGCTAACTAACGCAAACTGCTCGTAATGCAGAATTGCTGCCCTTTGGGGTGAGAGGCTGTGAAGATAGGCAAATTGGATAACTCTTCTTACCCATTTCGTATTTCAATTTTCTTTTCCCTTTGCTTTTGTTTTTGTGATAGGGTGAGAAGGACAATAAAATGCAAGATTTCATAGTGTATGACCAAGGAAAATGGAAATGGAACAAGTGAAACAAAATCTGTCGAGAGGATGTGTCAATGTCAGAATTGCAGTAATCTGAATGCAAAGTAAATTGAGAAATTGAAATAGTTGGGCTGAATTGATCTAATCATTGAAATCAAAACTGCCTTCTGAGCTCAGCATTATGATTTTATTGTTTGTCTTGGTTTATTTCTTTTTCTTTGGCAGGATAGCAGCTGCCTAAACAATCATATCTTTTGGACCACTTTTTGTTTCTTGCACCAGTACCATTCCATTTGGCATTGCACTATGAAACCTTTTGCTGCCTAACTCAATGAGCAGTCACAGCATTTTCTACTTGTATCCCCTGAGTAATTGGTAGATGGAGATGAAGCCCAGAGAGAGAACAACAATTGGGGAGACAAAGAATGGGTAAACATCAGCCTTGGGGAACCAAAAGCTGCTAATTGAGATCATTAGCTGACAATGAGTTGGTTGTGGTAACAGTCTGTGATAAGGCCTGGTCCGTGGGGGCTGGGGTAAGGGTATGAGAGAACATGCTCAGGCCCTAAATTATTGAACTAAACATTGAGTCCCAAAGGCTGTGGAGTCCCCAAGTGGCAAATGAGATGCTGTTCCTTCAGCTTGTGCTGAGCTTCATTGGAGCACTGCAACAAGCCTGAGACAGATGTTGGCCAGAAACCTGGTGATGTGTTAAAGTGGCAGGCAGTAGAATGCTAAGGATCATTTTGTGTTCAGAATGTAGGTGTTCTGCAAAGTGGTTGTCCAGTTTGTTTCATGTTTTATCTTCCCAATGTAGAAGTGCCTACATTGTGAGCAATGAATATAGTAGACTGGATTAACTGAAATGCAGGTAAATCTCTGCTTCATCTGGGGTCTTGAATAGTGACGAGGGAGGAAGTAAATGGGCAGATGTTATGCATTCTGCAATTGGATGGGAAGGTGCCATAGAGCTGTGAGGAGATGTTGGAAATGGAGGAGTGACCTTAAGTCCTGAAGAAGGGCTTATGCCCGAAACGTCGATTCTCCTGTTCCTTGGATGCTGCCTGACCTGCTGTGCTTTTCCAGCAACACATTTTCAGCTCTGATCTCCAGCATCTGCAGTCCTCACTTTCTCCTCCAATGGAGGAGTGGACCATGGTGTCCTAAAGAAAACTGCCCCATTGGAAGGACAGGAGAGGAGAGAGTAATGTGTCTGGTGGCATTCCACTGGAGGTAGCAGAAATGGCAGCTAATGATCCTATGGTTGTTAATGCTGGTGGGATGGAAGTGAGGACTGTGGGGGATCCTATCACAGTTGTGGGGGCAGAAGAGAGGAGTGAAGGCCCAAGGGCTGGAGATGAGTCAGACTGTGGCCTGTGTCCATCATCGACCATGGTGATGGGGAATCCTTGGTTGAGGAAGGAGGTGGACATTTTGGAGGCTCCCTTATAGAATCTAGCATCATTGGAACAGATGTGACAGAAAAACTGGGAGAATGGAATAGAGTCTTTGTAAAACATAGTGTGAAGATGTATAGTCAAGGTAATTGTAGGATTAGTGGATATTGGTGGCCAGCCCATACAGAGAAATGGAAACTGATGTTGAGGAAGGTAGGAGTCAAAGATGGACCAGGTGAAGATGAGAGTGGGGTGGAAATTGAGTGCAATAGAAACTTCCACGGGTGAGAGGGGAAAGATATAAAAGAGACCTAAGGGGCAACTTTTTCATGCAGAGGGTAGTACATGTATGGAATGAGTTGCCAGAGGATGTGGTGGAGGCTGGTACAATTGCAACATTTAAGAGGTATTTGGATGGGTATATGAATAGGAAGGGTTTGGAGGGATATGGGCCGGGTGCTGGCAGGTGGGACTAGATTGGGTTTGGATATCTGGTCGGCATGGACGGGTTGGACCGAAGGGTCTGTTTCCATGCTGTATATCTCTATGACTCTATGTACCCCACAAAGAGACAGGCATAACCAGGGTTACATTTTGACCTGCACCAACTGAGGTGAGTTAGAGGGGACAAGCTTGGCTGGGCCGATGAGGCTGGCGGTGGATGGGGATGATTCAGGAAGAATCAGAACTTTGAGCTCATCCTGATGGGGAATGGACATGTACATCCATGGTGAAGAGACAGTGGCTGGAGTCCATGAACTGGAAATTCTGAAACTCTTAGAATATCGAAACATCATGAACGTAAATGGAATGTGACTGAACCTGCGGAGAAACATATCTAAATGTGGTGCTGGAAAAGCACAGCCGGTCAGGCAGCATCTGAGGACCAGGACAGTCGATGTTTCTAGCATCTGCTCCTCATCAGCATTCCTGATGAAGACTTTGTGCTTGAAAAGTCAACACTCCTCCTCTGCTGCTGCCTGACCTGCTGTGCTTTTCCAGTACCACACCTTTTGACTGATCTCTAGCATCTCCAGTCCTCACTTTCTCTCTGAGGAAAAAAAAATCTAGTCTCGGTGAAAGATGAGTTCTGTTGTGGTTGAACAGGCAGAAACAATAGGTCTGCGCAGGAAGTTCTGTTTATGGCATTTTGGGAAGGAGGTAAAAGGTATTTAGTGGTTTGTGAATTCAGCTTGTGCTTTACAAACAGGGTGTCAACATTAAACTGTAACCTGACTTAATTTTCCTGATTATTTAAAGTACAAAGTACTACAGTCTGACATGAAAACAATAAATGCTGAGGATCAGAGCATCCATGGAGACAGCAAGGTTCTAGGTGATGCTTACTGCTGTTGTGCATTCGGGCCTGTCTATGAAATACTGACACACTCTGGATCGGGTTTGCTCCTAAACCCAACCTTGAATCTTGGCTACCCGTTTCCTTCTTTAATTGTTGGCTTCTCCAATTTCATTGCTCATGCTAATAGCAAGAACCAACCCCAAACAACTGGTCCCCTCTCACCTGACAGTAACTCTTGCACCACTTATGAGATCATGGTATTTATTTCCCACCTATCAACCTTGGATATTTTTAATATAGGTATGACAATAGTATATTTGTTGGTAAAGGGATATGTGAAGTATAATAATTGGTAAATGTTCAGCAGTCAAAAAAAGTTACAGCTTGCTTGTAATCTAAATTTTGATTGTCTAATTTTGGTTTGTTTCTCATCAGTCTGACTGTCGGAGAACATCTTGCAAATGGTGACAGTCATTTAATTCCGTTTGTTGTTAGGAAGAAGCAAAATCAAGAATCTATGTTTTGGTAAGGCAAAGGGTTGTTGAAGTAAATTTGATGAGCTATTCTCAGATAAATCCTCTGACAAATCGTGGAGAGGCTTACATAAGTGCAAGGAGCTATTAAAATAAGAGGCAACAAATTCTTGAGTTATAATAAATATGAACCAGGACTTAAAAATTTGTTTGGTAGGATAAATTGAGTATTGTTCAAAAATACATTTTCTTAAAACTTTTAATCCACCACCGAACAGGTCAACTCACAAAACGATCCAAGGGGGAAAGTCAACATTTTTTTTGCTGCATGAGGCGAGTGCAGATTGCTTGTTAACTGGGTTCCGATAGAGGTATTGCTAAGATCATGCACTCATTGATTAAATTGTTAGTTAATTGCCCAGCTATGTTTAAATTTAAAGCAAGCAGATTGACTTTGGTTAGGGCATTTCCCTCAAACTCACCAGTGGATGGTTGTCACCTAACACATACACATACTCTTTCACACTTTCACCATAAAGCCACTTAAGGATAAGTAATTTGGCAACACAATAATGCCATTGAACATGAAATAAATCTCTCTCTATTTGTTTTCGAGAGAGGAGCTTGTCCTTGTGCAAGACTTCAATTTTGGTGTGCCTTTTTCCGACAACAAACAGGAAGAGATGTTTGCTAAGTTTGAATTCCTTTACTCCTAGCCATCCTGCCACAAATCTGGCTTCACTGAAGATGGTGAATCCTTGAAGGCATGACTCCTATCTGATCTGATGCACACACATTCATATGGTGTAAAAATGTGGCAGAGCTGCAAGGCCAACTTTTGCATTAATATTAGTAAACCTGATAAAGGGACTGGAATTAACAAGTGTGACTACGTCAACAAGGTTGTATTAACTGGACCTGCCACTCAGCATTACTCAAATGTAACCTAAAAGATACAATGTTAGTTGCAAGAGCAATGAACTCCCTGGTGGAAAAATACAATATGTTTCAGCCTCACCAATCACAGTGTGTTAATGTATAGGCTGTCCAAGACACGCATAAAGTTATGTTATTTTAATCCGTATTTTTACTATGACCTATTCTGCTCAACATGAAGTGGCTAAGTGAATTGCTACGGCCAATCTTTATCAGGTTTCTATTTAAATAGTGAAGGATTCTTTCACATCTGCGAAAACAATACAGGGCTTACATTCTGATAGTGATGCAGTGCTAATTTGATAATGCTAACTTATTCATCAATGTATCCTTGAAGGAATGTTTATTTGGAAGCACTAGGTTTTGGAGCACTGCTCCTTCTTCAGGTGATTGTGTAGCAGGATCATAAGACACAATTTCTAGCATAAGATTACAGTGCCATACAAGTAAAACAACCTCGATTGATCATTTTTCATCTTTTTGAATGGGTTACTGTTTCAGTTCATTAATATGTAAATCCCAGAACTCCTTTTAAGTCACATTCTCAAGATAAGTTTATGGTTTTATATATAAAAAAGTGACATCTCAGCTCATACAATGCATTAAAGGTGTGAGGTCAGAGTCTGTATGTATCCCAATCTTGACTCAAACTGGTTCTATTTCCAAAGTGGAATTTACAAAATAATATGGATCGACTCTCCATTGACTGACTATCAGTTGTGTATTTTTTGAGCAATATAGAATGTATCTGTAAATATAATTCTGTGAATACAAATTCATCCCATTGACTTAAGTGTGCGCGTGTGCGAGAGAGTGTGTATGTGATTGTGTGTGTGTGAGAGAGATGGGGTATAAGCCTGTGAGAGGGTGGGTGGGGGGGGGGTGTATGAGAGAGGGTTATGAGTATGTGAGAGTGTGTATAGTGTAGTGGAGTCACCTGTAGTGTGACATGAATCCAAGGTTGAGGCCATCCTCATGGGTATCGAACTTGGCTATCAGCCTCTGCTCAGCCACTTTGCATTGTTGCCTCACCCGAAATCTGCCTTGGACGGTCACCCAGAAATCTGAGGCTAAATGTCCCTGACTGCTGCAGTGTTTCCTGACTGGGAGGGAACACCCCTGTCTGGTGATTGTTGTGCAGCATCCATTCATCCATTGTCATAGCATCTGCTTGGTCTTGTCAATGTACCATGCCTCGGGGCATCCTTGCCTGCAGCGTATGAGATAGACGACGTTGGCCGAGTCACGAGTACCTGCCGCGTACATGGTGGGTGGTGACTCCACGTGTAATGGTGGTATCCATGTCGACACTCTGACATGTTTTGCAGTGGTTGCCTAGACAGGGTTGTACAGTGTCGTGGTTGATGTCCTGAAGGTAGGGCAGTTTGCAACGAACAATGATCTGTTTAAGGTTTGGCAGTCGTTTAAATGCAAGATGTGGAGGCATAGGGAAGATCTTGGCGAGGTGCACATCTTTATCGATAATGTGTTGCAGGCTGTGAAGAACATGGCATAGTTTTTCAGCTCCCAGGAAGTACTGCATGACGAAGGGTACCCTATCGGTTGCAACCTGTGTCTGTCTCCTGAGGCACTCATTCCTGTTCTCACTGTAGCACAAAGGAACTAGAAATCAATGAGTTGAGCATCGTACCCTGTTCTTATGAGCACCTTCGTGTCCATCATGTTCCTCCTCATCTGAACAGATCCTGTGTGCATGTAGGGCTTGTCCGTAGGGACGGCTGTTTTAAAATGTTTAGGGTGGAAGCTACAGAAGTGTAACATCGTGAGGCTATCCATGGGTTTGTGGTAGAGTGAGGTGCTGAGGTGTCCATTCTTGATGGAGATGCATGTGTGCAAGAATGAGGCATACTAAAGAGTAGTCCATGGTAAGTCTGATGGTGGGATGAAACCCATTGATACCACTGTGTAGTTTTATCAGTGACTCCTCGCCATGGATCTAGAGGAAGAAAATGTCAATAAATCTGGTGTATAGTGTCGATTGGAGGTCCTGTGAAGCAAAGAGGTCTTGTTCGAACCTTTGCATGTAAATATTGGCATATTGAGGTGCAAATTTGGTCCCTATGGCTGTTCTGTGTGTCTGAATAAAGAACTATTGTCAAAGGTGAAAATGTTGTGGTCAAGAATGAAGCGAATGAGTTGGAGGATGGTGCTTGGAGATTGGCGGTTATTAGTCATAGAGATGTACAGCATGGAAACAGACCCTTCGGTCCAACCCGTCCATGCCGACCAAATATCCCAACCCAATCCAGTTCCACCTGCCAGCACCCAGCCCATATCCCTTCCTATTCATATACCCATCCAAATGCCTCTTAAATGTTGCAATTGTACCAGCCTCCATCACTTCCTCTGGCAGCTCATTCCATACACGTACCACCCTCTGTGTGGAAAAAGTTGCCCCTTTGGTCTCTTTTATATCTTTCCCCTCTCACCCTAAACCTATGCCCTCTAGTTCTGGACTCTCTGACCCCAGGCTTTGTATTGAGTACTGAGGCTGTAGCCACTATGCCATCATCATGGGGGATGCTGGTGTAGAGTCCTGAGATGTCCATTGTGATGAAAAAAGTTCCCATTTCGACTGGTCCGTGGGTGCTGAGTTTCTGTAAGAAATCTGTAGTGTTGCAACAGAAGCTGGGGGTCTCCCATTCAATGGGTTTCAAGATGCCTTCGACATAGCCAGAGAGGATCTCACATAGGGTCCCATTGTCTGATACGATGGGACGTCCTGGTGTGTTAGCTTTCTGTATCTTCGGAAGGCAGCAGAAATCCCCTACGTGAGAAGTACGTGGGATGAGACCGTGTAGGGAACTCTGAAGGACTGGATCAAAAGTCTTGATCGATGTGTTTAGTACATGGGTGTGCTCTTTGGTTGGATCACCTGGTAGTTGCCTGTAGTGTTCCTGGTTGTTCAGTTGTTGGTATACTTCCTTGCAGTAGTCTGTTCCATTCTGGGAGAAAATGAGGACTGCAGATGCTGGAGACCAGAGTTGAAAAATGTGGTGCTGGAAAAACACAGCAGACCAGGCAGCATCCGAGGAGCAGGAGAATCGACGTTTCCCGCATAAGCCCTTCTTCAGGAATTCTTCCAGCACCACATTTTTCAACTCTGTCCCATTCTGAATGACAATTGCCCATCCTTTTACCTGCTGGTTTGATGACAATGTTGCGATTGGTTTTGAGACCAGGGATGGTGTTGGGTTGTGATCAGGTGATGTTTTGCTCTACCTTGTGGGTGCAGCTGATGAATCTGGCATATATACATTTCCTGACGGTTTGAGTATATATGTCAAGCCCGGGGCATCGGTCTAGCAAAGGGGTCCAAATCGACGACTCCTTTCGTCGTTTCTCTATGGATCTCTGTGATGACTGTTGGCTCATTGGGATCACTGCTGACATCTTGGAAGAATTCTCATTTGTCTGATGAATTCCACCATGTCTGCCGCAAGACCACTAGGGTCCATTTTGGTCATGGGGCAGAAATTGAGCCCTCGGATGAGAACTTCAATCTCTTCCAGTTGAAGGGTGTGGTCTGATAAGTTGACGATCGATTTCCCTGTAGTGATAACGTTTTCAACTGTGGTGCCAGGGGAGGCTTGGCTACTGCTGGTGGTGATGTCAAGTTTCTTCTTGGTGTGCATGTACGTGGTGTAGTTCTGTAGCCTCGTCTGCTTGGCAGTGTCACATAACTGCAATACTGTGTTTTGAGTGCAAGCTGAGTGTGTGGAATCTATCTTGATTTCCAGGTTATGGCACCCACGGTAGAGTTGGTGCACAGGCTGTTTGAGGAGTTTGTGAGAGGTGTGGTGGCAAAGTCTCTCAGCGTAATCTATGTTGTAGGTCGACTTGAGTGGGTTAATGATCTGTAATCCTTTTGGGATCTTTCCTGCTTTCTTGCATTTCTGCAGAAACTTGATGTCTGTGCCAATATTTGCAATCTTGGAGATCCTCTTCATTTTGAGCTGGCAGTTAGTGGTGTCGATGGTAGCCATCATGTTGAGGAGCCAGTGTTGAACTGGGGTGAATAAAGTTACAAATCGCACAACACCAGTTTATAGTCCAACAGGTTTACTTGGAAGCACTCTCTTTCGGAGTGTCACTCCTGTAGCAGGACCATAAGACGCAGAATTTATCACAAGATTACAGTGTCATTTAAGTAAAACCTCAATTTAACAAACCTCAATTGTAGTTAAGTCTTTCATCTTTTAGAATAGGTTACAGGTTTTGGTTCATTAATATGTAAATATTACATATGATATGGATTGACTGCCTACCGGTTGTGTAGTTTTTGAGAAAAATAGAATGCTTCTGTAAATATAACTCTACAAATACAAATTCACTCCATAGACTTATTCTCAAGATAAATTATGTTTTATAAAAACATAATGAGCTGAAATGTCTGCACAATCGGTAGGCAATCAATGCAACAGTCAATCCATATCATATTTTGTAAATTCCACTTTGGGTATAGAATCAGTCTGAGTCAAGACTGGGATACAGACATACTCTCACCTCACATCTTTAACGCACTGTCTGAGGTGAGATGTCACCCTTTTTTTATAAAATCTTAACTTATCTCAAGAATGTGACTTAAAAGGGATTTACATATTAATTAACTGAAACCTATAACCCATTCTAAAAGATGAAAGACTTAACAACAATTGAGGTTTGTTAAATATATCATTTTATTTGTATGACATTGTAATCTTTTGCTATAAATTCTGTCTTATGGCCCTGCTACACAAACACCTGAAGAAGGAGCGGTGCACTGAAAGCTAGTGCTTCCAAATAAACCTGTTGGACTATAACCTGGTGTTGCGTGATTTGTAATTTTGTCCACCTCAATCCAACACCAGCTCCTTCATGTCATCCCTGAAGGAAGCCAGACATCTGCACTGCAGTACCATGTAGTGATGTAGATTCACCACCATTGTGTAATTAATCAGTACTCATTGAATTTATGAATTCAGCAAAGTGCACAGTTGTGATCAGTTTTGACACAACCATGCATGTCCAGTAATTTAACAGTAAGCAATTAATTGAATTTACTATAAATTCTAAAAGGTAGATATGGAGAATAATGGGACTTAACAAACGTCCATTATATGGTATTTAAAAGAACTGGTAGATAAAGTGCAGAGCCGTAGCATTTTTGCATTTTCAAAATTTAAAATGTAAGTTTTAACAAAATCAGGCATTTTTGGCTTTGAGGGTCAGGATGAGAGACTTAAATCTAAATCAATTGGGCAAAAGTGCCTAACTCTTTGCATCTTAGATTTCTTTAGAAAATATTTTATTCAATCAAATTAGGGCAATTTAAACACACTGCTTTATAGTTGTATTTCCTCTCCTTGACTCCAGAATTATTTTTTTCAAAATGCAAGTCTTCAAAAGAAGAACTTCTCTTTTCACCTCAACTTAAAATGTATTATTTACAGTCCTTTGTGAGAATAAGCATATATTGAGAAAGACTCATGAAGTGTGCAAGGAATCTGCATCTTCCTGGCAAGTAGGCAACAATGCTAAAAATGTGTTACTGGAAAAGTGCAGCAGGTCAGGCAGCATCCAAGGAGCAGGAGAATCAGGAAGGGCTCATGCCCGAAACGTCGATTCTCCTACTCCTTGGATGCTGCCTGACCTGCTGCGCTTTACCAGCAACACATTTTCAGCTCTGATCTCCAGCATCTGCAGTCCTCACTTTCTCCTCCAAGTAGGCAACAATGGACAGCAGGCTTGAGGATTAGCTGTGAACTGAAGCATAGTATGGCAAAAAATACAAAATGCCTCAGAGAATAGGCTTTTCACATAGTGAATCAAAATAACCACTGGAGAATAGTTTTTTTTGTTTTCACCTGAATTATAAGAAGCGATACTATAATATAGACATTATCCACTTTATCAATTTATTATCTAGGCAGTTAGGATGAAAATTAACAACAATATTATACTGACATTGAGACAAATTGAGTACAAGCATATGTTTCATTTCTGAAAACATGATAAAAGTTTCCAATAATATAAAGCCACCATTATAAATCTTCTGATAAATGGCAAGTTGGTAGAATAGCAAAGAATTTGATCCTGCATTTGTGGATAATCATTTAGGGACTCAAATTTGTTTGGTGATCAGGTACAGTGGCCATAATGTTTTCCCTTCCACACCTTAATCATTACAAAAGTGATTTCCAAAGTTTCTATTTAGCAGCTGCAGCTTACTCAGGAGTAATAACATCCTGTTCCTGTGCCCTTTAACCTGTTTTGATATAATTCCATCTGTGATGCAATTGTCATTTTGACCATTTATAATATAATAATAGATTGATTAACTCAAGGCAACTAAAGACTAGGTTATTCTTCTGTCCTCAAAGGTACACACTGACAGTTCTGGAAATAAAGCTCAGTCAGAACTCTCCATCTTGATCTTCATCATCCCAGCCACATGACTCAATCTGCTCATCCTCAGGGAAATCAACTTCCAGATCATAAACAAACTTTGGGTCACTGGGTTTTCTCTGGTTCTGTTCAAACAGTTCATCCATGATTTTTTTCTTTTTTGCCAACTCATTGTCATCAAGTTTGTTGAGATCCTCCTCTGGGTTGATGGAGTTTTCCTTCAGGAAGGTCTCCAGGCTCTGGTTAAGACTCAGACCATTCAGGCTATCTCTCAGGAGCTGATATAATTTCTGCAGCTGCTGCTGCGACACTCTATCGAAATATACTTGGTGCCGAGGGTTATTCTTCATCTGTTCTGCGGCTTGGCCACAATCTATGATCAGTTTTCAAAATGGGGAAAAAAATGCTGTCATACTATTCAATGCTTCACCCATTTCTTCAACTTTCTCACGATACTGACTAACTAAAGTATACATTAATATAATCTAATCAAGAAAGAAAAGAACTTCAGTTATTTAAAGCTCAGATAAGAGGTGTAATACAATTCCAGTAAAAATCATGGAAAAAGAAATGAAGTCTCATTTTTGTCTAATTTACATGTTGGTGTAATATTATACTCAAGCCTCCTCCCACCTTTTTTTCATTTATCATCTTAACCCTCTGTTCTCTTCTCGCTCAAATGTTTGTTCATTTTCTCCTGAAATACATCTATATTATTTCACTCCAATCACTACCTGCAGTATCAAATTCAACATTCTTCTCACTCTTTGGGTAAAGAGATTCCATCTGAATTTTTGATTGGATTTCTTCGTGATTATTTTACACTGAGCCATTGCTGTTGTTTCCAAGAGGAAACATTCTCTCTGTAGCTACTCTATCAACATCTTTCAGTTTTAAAGACCTCTATTCAGTCACCCCTGAAACTCTTATCAAGACAGAAGAGGGCCCGCAGGCTATTATTTCCTGATAAGGATGATATCCAAAATCTATAGATATATGCATGCATGCATGACTGATGTACTGTTTATTCCTACACTTGTACTTTGTCTATTATTTGAATATTCTCCATTGTATTATTATTTTCTTACATGCCCATTTTTCCTGATTTACTATCTAAAAGTATTCACATTAAAATTTCCCAGCCCAGTTAGAGGCCACACTTTGGAGAATTGGATGTGTTGGGTCTGGAAAGGGATGATGCGGAATGTGGAATGTAGCACACTGTTCTGCTCGGAGGTGACACACCAGCTATGTGGGTAAATGCGCCACTCGCTCTAGTTGTAGACTTGCCTGTGAGGAGTGAGACAAGCATTAATTTGTTCTTTGTGATGGTTTGCAATGGTTAGGAGATTGGAATAGTGAGGAGATTGTAAGAATTTTCTGCTCTTCAAAGGAATTTTTCATCAAACTGTTCTGTTTGTGAACATATTTCTGGCACTGGGTGGTACGGTGGCTCAGTGGTTAGCACTGCTGCCTCACAGCACCAGCGAACTGGGTTCAATTCCACCCTCAGGCAACAGTCCGGGTGGAGTTAACATGTTCTCCCCGTGTCTGCACGGGTTTCTGCCAGGTGCTCTGGTTTCCTCCTACAGTCCAAAGTGGAGGTTAGGTGGATTGGCCATGCTAAATTGCCCACAGCATTCAGGGATGAATAGGTTAGATGTGTTAGCCATGGGAAATGGAGGGTTACAGGGAAAGGGTAGGTAGTTGGGTCTGGGTGGGGTGCTCTTCGTGGAGTCAGTGTGGACTTAATGTGTCGAATGGCCTATTTCCACACTGATTCTGATGCTGACATTTGAGTGGGTTTAGCTTTTATATAAAAAAAATTGCATTCATACAGTGTCCTTTATCTTCACAATCAACAAACAATCCCTGAAGTGCAATATATAGCCATTGCAAATTGTCACCACACTGTTTATGTAAATGTATTAACTTAACCAGATATCTTTCATGTTGTGTGACAGCAATGGTTTGTATGGTTTAAGTACATTATCTTAAATTGTTGCCATACTAACAACATTGGTGGAAAAATGTATAACACATGACCTAACCTAGTGTAATTTAATTATTTTTGAAAGATTAGAGTCCATATAGTGTGGAAACAGGCCATTTGGCCCAACAATTCCACACTGAACCTCCAAAGAGTAACCCATCCAGACCCATTCCCCTACCCTATTACTCTACATTTCCCCCTCACTAATGCGTCTAAACTAACATCACTGAACACCATGGGCAATTTATCATGGCCAATTCACCTGTCCTGCACATCTTTGGATTGTGGGAGGAAACCGGAGCACCCAGAGGAAACCCACCAGGCATGGGGAGAACATGCGAACTCCATACTGACAGTTGCACGAGGATGGAATCGAACCCGGTTCCCTGGTGCTGTGAGGCAGCAGTACTAACCACTGAGCCACTGTTCCACCCATTCTATACAAAATGTTCTAAGTTTAGAAGGGAAACTGTTTTATTAATGTAGTTATTTTAATTATCCAAGTGGATGTAATAGTAAAATACTTACAATTTCATTCAATCATGGTAAGTATCAGCAACAATGCACTTCCACTCCATGTTAAGGTGAACTTTACAATGTCTCCCTGCTTGCTATGATTAGCATTCACATTGTTGATGCAATATTAGATGGGTCATTTAAGATTAAACATAAAACTAGGTTCTCACCTGAAAATTTGGAGAAATTTCGAACAGGTATCATCCTTTGTCGAGTTTTCTTAGTATTTTCATCTTCGTAGATTAAAACAATAGCAGGTGGTTTGAACTTAACACCACACTTCTTTGGAACGTAAGCCATCACATTTCAGCTAGAAGATTCTTTCAGCTTACAGGCAATTCATAACGAGGTCACAGAGTTGGTGAAGTTGGGACAGTCAATAACTTTTGTGTCTAGCTCCGGGTATTTTAATAACCTTTCTTCTACATTTTAAATTTTTAATGAAAAATAATCCACATGAATATCCTGTATAGGGAAAAATAAAACCATTTAAATCTAAGTGTCAGAAACTCTCTTCTGAACTTCAAAAAATGTGTTATGTAGAACATATGGCAGTAAGGAGTAACAGTACTGAATATAGGTGTATTATATCTCTTGAGAGTAAATTGGAACAGGTTATCTATATAGCTGAAATAAATAAAGTGCTGAAAAACTCAGCAGGTCTGTGAGCAACTGTGGAGAGAAAGCACAGTCAACGTTTTGAGTCCAGTGTTCTGAAGAAGGGACACTGGACCTGAAAAGTTAATTCTGTTTTGTCAACACGGATACTTACCTGCTGAGTTTCTCCATCAATTTTTGAAAGTTGGCACTCCCCAACCGTCCCTTCCACCCCACCCCACAACTGTATGAAAAATGAAAAGATTATCTAACAGTGGTGTTTAAAATGGTAAAATGACTTCTTCACAGAAGGTAGTTGAAATCTGGAACTCACACCCCTAAATAAAAGTGCCTGAGGCTAGAGGACAATTGAAGATTTCAAAACTGAGGTTGGTAGAATTTTGTCTGTCAAGCATACCTAGAAAATCAGGGAAGGGAGATGGATTCAAGAAGTAAATCAACCTTGATCTAATTGTAGGACAGAAAAAGCTTCTGGAGCTGAAAGACCTACTCGTGTTAGTAATTATAGCCTTGAGGTAATTCTCACAATGCCAGAATAATTACTTTAAACCTCAACAAAAAATCCTTAGCATTGCAACATGAGAAAAATGCTAGTTCTGTGAAATGCTCACATCAAACCTAAGTGGAAAAAAAACCCCTGTGAATAAATAACTGAGAAATATCAAAACTGGAGACCTAAAAAACTGAACTAATCCATATTTTCAAATACAATTATCCCAAACCCAGGGCAATTTTATATATAAGTGACTTCTGATTGTTTACACAATGTTTCAGGGCAATCCCTGATGATCCTGAATACACAGGGCAGAGGATAGGTGCTCCTTTGTCTGAAACTAGGTGTATAGTCATTTCCAAGATTAGAATTCAAAACACCAAGGAAGGGAGCAAGTGCAGACTAAGATAAATGTTATTTCTCCATTTGACAGTCTGATCTTGTAACTGGACAATATTTGTTCTGTAATACTGAGTATTCTAAGAATTACACTGACAGTCAACAATTTAAGGTCGTCAGTTGGGCTTGCAGTGTGGAGCACTTTCATGCTCTAGAAATGTTAAACACTGGTCCCTGTTATTTGGAGACAGAACATATACAGACATTGCACCTATTTAATTTAACAAAATAGGAGGCAGATACTTTCTAATTCATCCTCAGATAATACCTTGACTAATCAGTGAAAACCTGTTTGGTTTAAATTTTAACAAAGCTTGGCAATTAACTGTAACTCATCATTTAACTGGTACAATATCCTATTAAGCAATCAGCACTTTTCTCATACAATTTAAAATATACTCCCCTTTAAGTTAGTATTCTCGCGAATTGTGCTGATGAGTGAAAGGTGAAACTCTTCAACAGAATGTGTCTTTTTTCAGAAAAGACAAATTAGTAATACTTATCATTATTATAACTCCGGTAATGATTACAGTTAATTACCATCATAGTTCTCAATATTAATGCTGGATAGACAATGTCAAGAGTGATTGGTCACAGAAAGGAGTACATATGATGGAAGCAGTCAGACTAACTCAGAACAGATAGCAATGGAGTGAATTAACTGCTGAGCTGACTGAGAATTTAGAGGCAGCAATTATTGGGGAAACCAAAGTCATTATCTTTGGTCCCCAAGACAGACTCTATTATCCTCC
The DNA here is from genome assembly GCF_004010195.1 of Chiloscyllium plagiosum. Classification (NCBI taxonomy): domain Eukaryota; kingdom Metazoa; phylum Chordata; class Chondrichthyes; order Orectolobiformes; family Hemiscylliidae; genus Chiloscyllium; species Chiloscyllium plagiosum. The sequence goes on along the minus strand of NC_057722.1, from coordinate 5,307,139 downwards.
CTGTCCCCAACCACAGTCTCAGCTTTACCTTCTGTATTTTGTATAGTGTGAATTGATTCTCCTTCCCCATCCTTTCCAATGCAATAACATCACTTGCCTCTGCAGTGTTTGCATTTGCTGCTGAAACTGTATCATCTTCAAACCTAACTACTTCTGTACTCTCTTATCCATCCTCCTCCGCAACATCAGTAAATGTGATCTCATTCAAAATCCTACTAACCTATTCTGCATCAGGTACATTCAGTCATCAACTCTTGCTCCTCTGATATTTGCTTCCATCCCACAACTGAAATTTACCCAGATAGAAAGAAAATCACAGGAACACATTGTTCAGTTAAAGGTAAATATTTATGATCTTTACTAACTTCTTCCTACCTATCTCAACCTAACCCCACCATTCTTCCATTTTCTTTCTCTGATGTATTTTTCTATATTTCCTATATGTTTCTAAGCAACTCACCTAATCTGCTCCTTACTGTAATGGGTTCCACATTCTAAACACAGATTGATGTTGTGTTGCTGTTGTCTTATCAGACCATAGGACCGCGCTCTTATTAGAGAGAGAGAACTGGTGATGATTTAACCTGAGCACCACCACATCTCAGGCAAGGGGAGATTGACAAGGAACGTCCTTCATGCTAACCTCGGGAATTGAACCCGTGCTGTTGATTTGCAAAGCAGTACCATGTCAATCATCCATCTAAACTGACCCCCCAATTACCTAATTCTGAATCCTCCCATGGGTGAATAATTTATTTTCTGTGAAATCATAATTTTTCAAATTATCTTCAAAATTGTCATCCTCATGTTTAAATCTCTTCACACCCCCACTCTTTCCCATCTCTAAACTCCTTTAGATGTACAACCCTCTCCAAACACCGTTTGTTTGGACACCAGGGTCTGGAATTTCTTGCTAAACCACTGCTTCTTCATCTCTTCCAATATTTCCTTCTCTGGTGAAACAGCACTGAGAGTCATAGAGATGTACAGCATGGAAACTGCCCCTTCGGTCCAACCTGTCCATGCCAACCAGATATCCCAACCCAATCAAGTCCCACCTGCCCTATCCCTCCAAACCCTTCCTATTCATACACCCATCCAAATGCCTCTTAAATGTTGCAATTGTACCAGCCTCCACCACTTCCTCTGGCAGCTCATTCCATACACACACCACTCTCTGCGTGAAAAAGTTGCCCCGTAGGTCTCTGTTATATCTTTCCCCTCTCACCCTAAACCTATGCCCTCTAGTTCTGGACTCCCCGACCCCAGGGAAAAGACTTTTTGCCTATTTACCCCATCCATGCCCCTTATAATTTTGTAAACCTCTACAAGATCACCTCAGTCTCCGACGTTCCAGGGAAAACAGCCCCAGCCTGTTCAGCCTCTCCCTATAGCTCAGATCCTCCAACCCTGGCAACATTCTTGTCAATCTTTTCTGAACCGTTTCAAGTTTCACAACATCTTTCCGATAGGAAGGAGACCAGAATTGCATGCAATCCGGGGAGCCCGGATCGTGCCTGCTCCCCCAATTAAGGTACTCTTACTATAGAATATTAAACTAATAGGAATTCGTAACTAAAGTAATTTAGATCACTGTGGGCAAGTGATCTAAGATCACATTGGCTACAAGGAGGTAGTTCTTGAGGCAGAATCTTGACTCGTATACAGTTAGTGTTTACTTTGTTTAAACAAAAATCTCATATTTTACCCTTGATTAAAAGACTCCTGCAATATTTAATAATTTCTGAGATCAAATCACAACAAATGTATCAATTTTTAAAAATTGATGTTTATACAGCATTTAGTAGGAAAAAAGTTCTGAGTATTTCACAAAGGTGTAATCAAATATACAAAAATAAGTGATTTATATAACTACTTTCACTGGCGGAATCTCTCACTGGGGGACTTGCTTACAGAATAAGAGAGACTCATTTAAAACAGATGTGAAGGAATTCATAATTCTAGAGTGCCGTGGACACTCGGTCACAAAGTATTTTAAAAGGAAGTAGATTTTTGAAAATTGAGTGCCGTGAGACGCGACCACAAAAGACGCAGATCAGCTGTGATCCAATAGAAATGGTAGGACAGGCTGAAGGGACTGAATGATCTACTCCTGCTCTGAGGAGAAAGTGAGGACTGCAGATGCTGGAGATCAGAGTCGAGAGTGCGGTGCTGAAAAAGCACAGCAGGTCAGGCAGCATCGGAGGAGCAGGAGAATCGACATTTTGGCATAAGCCCTTCCTCATGCCTGCTCCCCCGCTGCTGCCTGACCTGCTGTGCTTTTCCAGCGCCACACTCTCTCGTCGACTCCTGCTCCTGTTTCTTTTGCTCTTTACACTAATATAACTGCTGTTAGGTAGTAATAAAATACTCACTAATATTAGTAACATTCCCACCGATCACAGGTATAAACGGCAGTTCCCAGTAAAACTCAATTATCACTGATATTGCTCCGTATCTATAGTTACCGACTAAATGGAAAGATCAACCAACCACAGTACAGTCCCAAAGCAAATTGGCTGCCTCTGCACTGATCATGTAGAGAGAGTTACCATGCTCTCATGAGTTTTAATACCTTCATAAATCACTAATCACATTTCTATTTTGCTATTTTATTTGTAATCAAACCTGAACTCGCCCTTGACAACCTCCGGATCCTCATGGCAACCCAGCCAATAAAAGACCCCTTCTGCGACCGATTGATCTCCTGCCTGACAGTGAACCATGACTTACCGGCGCCGTGCGCCCATTCTGACGGGAGGGAGGGAGGGGGGGGGGGATTGTTCGGGTGGACGGCATACCTGTCGTCCTCGGTTTCCCCGCTGCCACACCGTCAAGGAAGAGACGGTGAACCGGCGGTGAGCTCAGGCAGTGCTGAGGAGAGCCGCGGTCTGGGTCCTTGGCCGGGCCTGGCCGGGCCGGGCCGCTGGGAGAGGCCGGTCATGGATGTCAGGCGGGCCGTGCTCGGAGTCTGGTGTCTGTGTGTCGCTGTTGTCACATGTAAGAGCAATTACAGGGTAGTCCGTGGGTTCTGGATAGACGGTGGGCTGTTTATGAGCGGAGGCTGTGAGTCAGCCTAATTTGACGCGGGCACCGAGCAATGCCTGGTGCCGATCGCAAGCATTCCAGTTTATAGTTAAAATCACACAACACCGGGTTATAGTCCAACAGGTTTAATTAGAAGCACTAGCTTTCGGAGCGACGCTCCTTCATCAGGTGATTGTGGAGGGCTCGATCGTAACACACAATTTATAGCAAAAATTTGCAGTGTGATGTAACTGAAATTATACATTGAAGAATTGATTGTCTGTTAAGCCTTTCCTCTGTTAGAATACAGTGTAACAGAATACAGTGATAGTTTCACTTCTAACAGAGGAAAGGCTTAACAATCAATTCTTCAATGTATAATTTCAGTTACATCACACTGCAAATTTTTGCTATAAATTGTGTTACGATCGAGCCCTCCACAATCACCTGATGAAGGAGCGTCTCTCCGAAAGCTAGCGTGCTTCCAATTAAACCTGTTGGACTATAACCTGGTGTTGTGTGATTTTTAACTTTGTACACCCCAGTCCAACACCGGCATCTCCAAATCATTCCAGTTTATGGCCGTGTCTAACCGCGTCCGGGGGTTGTCAGGGAAGACACAAGACCAACACCTTCCTCCCCCATCTCTGACAAATGCAATTCAGAACTTGAGTCAAGTCAGGTGAAGTTTGTTGTCCTCCTCCTCGACGGCATAACAAACTGTTTCTGGAAAGATGAAGTCCATCACCAAGCGTCAGACGTGAACTTGTCCCTCAGCGAAAAGCCCAGCAGAATCTACAGAGGCTCTTCGGCCCAATAGTTCTCTACCGCCAAAGCTACACTGGTCCCACTTTCCAGCACTAGGCCCATAACCCTGAAAGTTAGGACGCTTAAAACTGCAGGTGCTGCAAATCTGCAGCAAAAACAGATATTGCCAGAAATACACAACAGATTTGGTAGCATTCGTAGGGGGAAAACAGCTGGTATTTTTGGTCAATGAAAGGTTAAAAAATGAATATTCGTTAACTTGAAACATTGAGCGTATTCCTCTCTGATGGTTTTACCTTACCTCCTGAGTATTTCCAGCATTTCCCGTTTTTGTTTCAGGTTGTACCTTGCTTATGAGGTGGGATGATCGTAGAGTCATATAACAAAGAAACCGACCCTTTTAATCCAAGTCTTCGGTGCTGACTATACAATCCAGGCATCCTACTCTGGTCCCACTTGACTTAGCTTGGCCCATATCCCTCTAAACCCTTCCTATTCATAAACCCATCCAGGAGCCTTTTAATGTTGTAATTGTACCTGCCTCCACCACTTTCTCTGACCGCTTGTTCCATTCGTGCGCTACCCTCTGCTATAAACGTTACCCGTCCCAGGTCTTTGTTTAAATCTTTCTCCTTGAAACTATGCCCTTTTAGTTTTGGGGTCTCCCCACCCCAGGAAAAAGTCCTTGACTATTCACCCTTGCCATGCCCGTTGTCATTTTATAAACTTCTGTAAGCTCACCCCTCAGACTCTAACACTCCAGGCGGAAAAACCCCAGCCTATCCAGCCTTTCTCTATAGCTTGAGCATCGCTATAACTTGAGCACTGCAGTCCTGGCAACACACTTGTTAATCTTTTCTGCACCCTCTCAAGTTTAATAACATGGTGACCAGAACTGTAGTGGCCTTACTGCTATTCTGTACAGCCACAACATGACATCCCAACTCTTTTGTACTGACCAATGAAGGCAATTCTCTGTTGACTTTTTATTTTCTTGCTGGAATTAACTCTGGAGTTTCTGAAACTACGTGTCATTGTGGAGATAAATTCCTGCCCACAGCTCAAAATTGTCACCTGCATTAATAAACAGCTGAAATTTCCCATCTAGTCACTGTGAAGCAGCAGTTGTCGATGTCAGCAGGGAAAGCATAGGTCACTGGAACAGAGCAAACTAGTAAAATACTTGGTGTTAAGATCCATATTTTACCCCATTTTGATTTGAAAATTGTTGGGTGCAGCCTTTGAAATGAATGATGCCATTCCTTATCTTGCAATGGAAGAACATTTATGAGACATACAAGGAGGACAGCCAGTTTCTTTTTTCCAGTATCTGGTAGAGGTATATCTCCTCACAAAGGAGGCATATTAAGATGGGACAATGTATGGCTGCAACACAGTAGAGGTGATAGAGTACAAGCAAAAGAGCTCCTGAAAATAAAACTCTAACCCTTGAAGAAAAATGATCTTGATCTCTACATGACACATTACATCGATCAGTGACAAACCACTGATACACCAGTTACGAGACCACTCGGCACAATTGGTTCCAAGTTTAGGAAACACCCAGTGCTGCTACTCCTAGGTTTAGGGAACATAGCACTAATACTCCTAGGTTCTGAAACGCAGCATTAGTACTCCTAGGTTTCGGGAACATGCAGTGTTAATGCTCCAAATTCAGAGTATGTGCAGTGCCCATCCAAATAAGTTAGACTATGGGGCTGTTGTACCATATAATTAAGGGAAGGCATCATTCTCTTTCAAGTTTGGGAACAGTGCTAAGCAGTTCAAAGAAAGTGCAGTTCTCACCCTTGCATTTCTCAGGCCTCTCTATTCCTGCACCACTTTTAAGATTGTAGTATAGAGTCATAGATATGTACAGAACTGAAACAGACCCTAGGGTCCAATTCATCCACGCTGACCAAATATCCTAAATTAATCTTGTCCCATTTTCCAGCACTTGACCCATAGACCTCTTAGACCCTTCCTATTCATATACCCCTCCCGAGGGCTTTTAAATAGTGTAATTGTACCAGCCTCCATCACTTGCTCTGCCAGTTCGTTCCATACACACACCACCTTCAATGTGAAAAAGTTGCCTCTTATTTCCCTTTTAAATCTTTCCCCAAAACCTATGCGTCTAGTTCTGGACTCACCCACCTCAAAGTAAAGACCTTATCCATTTACCCTATCTGTGCCACTGATGATTTTAGAACCTCATAAGGTCACTCCTTAGCCTGTGATGATCCAGGGAAAACAGCTGCAGCCTATTCTGCCTCTCCCAAAAGCTCAAACCCTCCAAAATTGGTAACATCCTTGTAAATCTCTTCTGAACCTTTTCAAGTTTAACAATATCCTCCCTTTAGGAGGGAGACCAGAATTGCACACAATATTCCAAAAGTGCCCAAACCAATGTCCTGTGCAGTTGCAACATGACCTTTCAACTCCTATACTCAATGATCTGGCCAATAAAGGAAAGCATACCAAACACTGCTTTCACTATCCTATCGACCTACGGCTCCACTTTCAAGGAACTATGAACCTGCACTCCAAGGTCCCTTTGTTCAGCAAGCCTCCAGGATCTTACCTCATTTATCTAAATCAAACACCATCTGCCACTTCTCAGCCCATTGGCCCATCTGATCAAGATCCCAATGTACGCTAAGATAACCTTTTTTGCTGTCCACTACACCTCCAATTTTGGTGTTATCTGTAAATCATTTATACAAATGACGAAAAGCAGTGGACCCAGCACCAATCCTTGTGGCACACTACTCATCACAGGCCTCCAGTTTGAAAAGCAAAAATCCACTACCACCCTCTGTCTTCTACATTCAAACTAGTTCTGTATCCAAACAGCTAGTTCTCCCTGTATTTCATGCAATCTAACCTTGCTAACTAGTCTACCATTAGGAACCTTGTCGAATGCCTGACTGAAGTCCATATAGATCAAGTCCACCCCTCTGCCCTCATTAATATTCTTCGTTACTTCCTTTAAAAAAAACTCAATCAAGTTAGTGAGTCATGATTTCCAATGCACAAAGCCATGTCGACTATCCCTAATTGGTCCTTGCCTATCCAAATGCAAGTAAATCTTGTCCCTCAGGATTCCCTCCAACAACTTGCCCCACCACCAATGTCCAGTTCACCAGTCTTTAGTTCCCTGGCTTATCCTTACCACCTTCCTTAAACAGTAGCACCACATTAACCAACCTCCAGTCTTCCAGCACTTCACCTGTGACGTTTGATGATCTAAGTATCTCAGCTATTTAGTTAATGTTATCTTTTAAAATGCATCCCTTCACATTTCTGTTAAATTTCATCTGCCATATTTCTGCCCATCACATCTTTCTGCACTCTGCCATTACCCTTCTCACTTTTTACATTTCAAAATTCTTTGTCATTGCAAACTTTTAAATTATGCCTTGTATGCCTAAGCACAGGATAAAAAAAACACAGGGATTCTAATTCTGGGAACACCACAGTACACCTTCCTCAGCCAATTGTACATGTATGTACTTTAGTTTTACTAACAACTTCATTATTTAGAACTTTATCACATGCCTTTTGAAAGTTCTGTACAACTCCATTACCCTTACCAACACTGTCCATTAGTTCTTCAAAAAACCCAGTCAATTTTGTCAGAACTTAGTGATCAATTTGTAAAGGTTATGTTTTTCCATGTGTCAGACTGTTGGTCAAATTTCAGATATCGTCCTTAGAATTATTTATAAATAGAGGGCTATCATTTAGAATAATTTTTCAAAATTACAATAATGACTTGCTTTTATATAGTGTCTTGTCCCTGGACAACCCAAAATACTTTATGGCTAATTAATTTGAAGTAGTCACTGATGTTAAATAGTAAATGTGTAATCCGTTTGAACCCAACAAGATTCCACAAAGAGAAATATGATAACGACTAGATTTACTTTTGTGATCTTGATGGAGAAATTAATATCAGCAAGGATATCTGCTTTTCTTTGGGATATTGCCATGGGATCCATAATGTTCAGCTGTGAGAGCAGGCAGGGCCTTGGCTCAACATCTCAACCGAAACATCTCAACAATTCAGCACTCCTTCAATACCAAATAAGAGCATCATCCTGGATTTTTCAGCTTGGTTTTCTGGAATCTTCTGACTGAGCAGTCTTCCTCACTGTGCATGCTGAAACTTCTAAAGAAAGTATTCCTTTGGCTGATAATTGCTTTGGCATACCCTGAGTTTACCAAAGATGTGATATAAAAATGCAAATGCTTTCTCCAATGTTGCTTTCTCTTTATTCTGTGCCTATTTTAAGAAAAAGTTTGATCAATTCATTTCCAAGGCATGTCACACTGACAGTTCTTTAAATGGCATTCAGCCAATTGCTACCTACCTCCTATGTGAAATCTCCCATCTTCAGCATATCCTGAAATCTAGGTGCCCTAGAATTCAAATAGCTTTTAGATTTTTCCAGATTTTAGTAGCATGGCATTTGGAAGAAAATTTTCTCCAGAATGTGCTGGAGAAGACTGGATGTAGGTTTGTTCGCTGAGCTGGAAGGTTTGTTTTCAGACATTTCGTCTCCATACTAGGTAACACCTTCAGTGAGCCTCCGAATGAAGCACTGGTGGTGTAGCCCGCTTTCTATTTAGATGTTTGAGTTTCCTAGGGTTGGTGAGGACTTACGAAGGGAACACAGATGAGAAATTTCTATGCATCTCCTGAATTTGAAAAAAAAAATTCTTACCTAGTTCCACTTGTTAAATAGTGTTTCATATTAAGTGTGGAGTGTTACTGTTCTGTGTTTATACAGGTGATGATCCTTTGTACTCTGAGCCCTGGCTTCGATCAGTGAGTTTGAACAGACATATTGTAAAGAATGGATTTCATAGGTAAGAGCTGTCAGATTATAAATATGTTGCTGTATTATTTTAATACAAGACAGCTAATGGAAGTAGGTTGAAGCAGTGTGCTTTTCCAAAAGCTGTCTTTGTCATACATTCATTTGATTAGACAGATTTGTAATTATTGTAACAGATTTCAGGGATGAAGATGTATTCTGTAAGGAAAAGCACTTATAAACTATTAAATAGAATAAGATTGGCATTCTACAGAATTACATAATTCCAAGCTAGAATTATGTTAAAGTACACCAGAGAGAGGGAGAGAGACAGTATGTTATCAGACTTTTGAATGGACCTCTTTAATGTTAATGTTGACCTGTGCGTGTATGGAATGAGCTGCCAGAGGAAGTGGTGGAGGCTGTTACAATTACAACATTTAAAAGGCACCAAATGTTGGCAAATGGAAGTAGATTAATTTAGGATATCTGGCCATGTTGGACCAAAAGGTCTGTTTCCGTGCTGTACGTCTCTATGACTCTAAATCTGATAGGCATTTATCACAGTGGTAATGGGGACGCTAGAGAGAACTAAAATAAATTTGTGTATATTGATGAAAACTGGTAATCTTGAAATACATACTAAAAGAGAGAAAACACAAAAGGTGCATGCAGCAGAGGGTGGAAACTAATAAACCAAATAATAGCAGCTATCAACAGAGTACACAGATTAAGGCAGTGATACCACAATGATCAATACATTTGTCCTATGTAACTTTCAGGAATAAACCCATGTGCTACTTAAAGCTAACAGATGTTTATGGCAACCTTATGTACAGTGCTGCAAGAGTCTCAGCGTTTGCCCTTCTCCAACAGGTTAGAGGTTAGGGTGGATGAGCAAACTGATCATGGTACTATCAACCATTCAATTCATAGAGAGGAAAGGAATGTGATAATGATAAGGGACAGTATAGTCAGAGGATAGGTACTATTACATTTTTATGTTATTTGTAGTGAGCTAGGAATTAATCATTGAGGTTATACATCTAGAATTCCACATTTACTGCTGCAATCCAGTGTAGCAGCAATGCATCAGTGCATCAGTCATATGGTGAGCTCTAAGGAATAGCTTTGAATCTCCACCATTGAGTGTAAAATTGTGAATATTTCAAACATATGGAAACCAGAATAATTATAGCCACTGTTCTATGCAGCCATGACCAGGACCCTGAACGGTGTGTTGCCTACGTGATGCTTTGCTTAAGTACATCTTCTTGAAGCTGGAGAAAAACTTAGGATGGAAATGGGAAGAATTAATTCTTAATATCCTTTTGGGAACCAAAAGGTTTTTGAGGATATTGCTAGGAGAGTCAATATAGTGGAACCAGTTGATGCACTGTATTTAGATTTTCAGAAGACTTTTGATAAATTCCTGCATGGGTATTAGTAATAAAAATTAAAGTGCATGTGATTGGGAGTAATATACTAGCACCAGTTAATGATTGGCCAAAGGGCCTGTTTCTCTGCTGTATAACCCTCTGACTCTATTATTGCTGAACAGGCAAAAAGCAGGGACTAGGAATAAATAGGTTAGTCTCAGGTTGACAGGCTGTGATCAGTGAAGTACTGCAAAGATCACGGTTTTGGTCCTCAGCTGTTCACCATCTATATCAATGATTTAGATGTGGGAACCAATTGTAACATTTCTAAATTTGCTGATGATTCAAAACCTGGTGGGAGCAAGTGTTGTGCCGAAGATGCAAAGAGATTTCAAACAACTGAGAGTGGACAACAGCATAGAAGATGGGCTGTAATATGAATAAGATTGAGATTGTCCACTTTGCTAAGAGGAATGAAAGTGTAGTGAATTTTCTTCAATGATGAGAGATTGGAAAGTGTTGCTGTCCAATGGGACCTGTATGGTGTTCTTAAGTCACTGAAAGCTAGTGTATTGGTGCAACAAGTAATTTGGAAGGCAAATTATATGCTGTCCTTCACTGCACGATGACCTGACTTCAGGAGTAAAGTCATCTTACTTCTATTTGTATAGAACAATGGTGAGTATTTGATGCTGTTCTGGTCCCCTTGCCTAAGGAAGGATATATTTACCCTAGCAGAAGTGTAGTGGAGGAAACCCTTTTAATTGTTTATGGGACATGGGCGTCACTGGCTAAGCCAGCATTTATTGCTCATGCCGAATTGACTGGAGGGTAATTAAGAGTCAGTCACATTGCTGTGGGTCTGCAGTTACATGTAAGCCAAACCAGGTGAGGATAGCAGTTTCTTTCCTGCAATGACATTAGTGAACCAGATGGGTGTTTTCTGGCGATTGACAATGGTTTCATGGTCATCATGAGACTCAATTCCACATTATTATTGAATTCAAACTTTACCATTTGCCATAGTGGGATTTGAACTTGGGTCCCCTGAACATTATCTTGGTCTCTGGATTAATAGTCCAGTGATAATACCACTATGCCAATCATCAGATTTATTCTTGGGATGGTGGAATGCGATAGGAGGAGAGATTGAGAACACTGTATCTGTATTCTCTGGAGTTTAGAAGAATGAGAGATGATCTCATAGAACTTGCACAATTCATAAAAGGCAACATCACGATCTCTCTGCTCATCTACACTGCCAAGAATCTTACCATTAGCCCAGTACACTTTATTCCTTATGCTCCTTCCAAAGTGAAACACCTCACTTTTACACATTAACTCAATTTGCCACCTGTAAGCCCAACTCTGCAGCTTATCTATGTCCCTCTGTGACCTGCAACATCCTTCTGCACCATCCGCAACTCCACTGACCTTAGTGTCATCTGCAAATTTTCTAATCCATCCTTCTACGCCCTCTTCCAGGTGAATTATAAAAATGCCAAACAGCAATGGCTCCAAAATAGATCCTTGTGGTACACCACTAGTAACTGAACTCCAGGATGAGCATTTCCGATCAACCACTGTTGATCAACCTCTGTCTTCTTTCAGCCAGCCAATTTCTGATCCAAACTGCTAAATCGCACTCAATCCCAGGCCTCCGTATTTTGTGCAATAGCCTACCTTGGGGAACCTTATCAAACGCCTTACTGAAATCTATATACACCCCATCAACAGCTTTACCCTCATCCACCTGTTTGGTCACCTTCTCAAGGAAATGAATAAAGTTTGTGAAGCACAACCTACCCTTCACAAAACTGTGTTGACTATCCCTTATCCTTTCTATTATTCCTTTCTAAATGATTATAAATCCTATCTTTCATAACCTTTTCCAACACTTTATCCACAATCAAAGTAAGGCTTACTATTCTATAATTTCCAGGGTTGTCTCTATTCCCATTCTTGAACAAGGGAACAACATTTGCTATCCTCTAGTCTGCTAGCACTATTCCTGTAGACAATGACAACATAAAGATCAGAGCCAAAGACTCTGCAATCTCTTCTCTGGCTTCAGAGAATCCTAGGACAAGTCCACCAGGCCATTTATCTATTTTCACACTTTCCAGAATTGCTAACACCTCCTCCTTGTGAACCTCAATACCGTTTAGTCTAGTAGCCTGTATCTCGTATTCTCCTTGACAACATTGTCTTTTCTCAGTGTGAATATTGACAAAAAATATTCATTAGCGCTTCCCCTGTCTCCTGGGCCTCCACACACAACTTCCCACTAATGTCATTGATTGGCCCTAATGTTACCCTAGTCATCCTTTTATTCCTGGTACACCTAGAGAAAACTTTAGGATTTTCCTTGATCCTATCTGCCAAAGACTTTTCATGTCATCTCCTGGCACTTCTTAGCTCTCTCTTCAGGTCTTTCCTGACTAGCTTATAACTCTCAAGCGTCCTAACTGAGCCTTCACGTCTCATCCTAACATAAGTCTTCTTCTTCCACTTGACAAGAGATTCAACTTCCTTAGTAAACCATGGCTCCCTCACTCAACTTCTTCCTTTCTGCCTTACAGGTATATACTTATCAAGGACATGCAGTAGCTGAATAAGGTCCACATTTCAATTGTGTCCATCCCCTGCAGTTTCCTTCCCCATCCTATGCATCCTAAATCTTGCCTAATCCCATCATAATTGCCTTTCCCCCAGTTCTAACTCCTGCCCTGAGGTATGTACCTATCCCCTTCCATCGCTAAAGTAAACAAAACCAAACTGTGGTCATTATCACCAAAGTGCTCACTTACCTCCAAATCTAACACCTGGCCAGGTTCATTACCCAGTACCAAAGCCAATGCGACCTCACTCCTTGTTCAGGAGATCATCTTGCACACGTTGGACAAAAACTGACCCACCTAAAGTACTCAAACTATATTCCAGTCAATATTTGGAAATTTAAAATCCCCCATAACAACTACCCTGTTAGTCTCGCTCCTATCCAGAATCATCTTTGCAATCCTTTCCTCTATATCTCTGGAACTATTCGGAGGTCAATAGAAAACTCCTAATAGGGTGACCTCTCCTTTCCTGTATCTAACTTCTGTATATACTACCTCATTAGACGAGTCCTCAAGTGTCCTTTCTGCCACTGTAATACTATCTTTGGCTTAGAAAGTCACACCTCCCCCCTCTTTTACCACCACCTCTGTCCTTACTGAAAAATCTAAATCCTGGAATGTGTGACAACTATTCCTGTCCCTGCTCTATCCATGTCTCCAAAATGGCCACAGCATACAAGTCCCAGGTACCAACCATGCTGTAAGTTCACCCATCTTATTCTGGGTGCTCCTAGCATTGAAGTAGACACACTTCAAACCACCTTCTTGCTTGCCAGTGCACTTTAGTGATCTTGAAGCCATATTTTTGACCTCCCTGCTCTCAACCTCCTGGACACTACAATTTAGGTCCCATTCCCCCTGCTGAATTAGTTTAAACAATCCCGAAGAGCATTAGCAAATTTTACCCCCAGGATATTGGTGCCCCTCTGGTTCAGATAAAGACCATCCTGTTTGTAGATGTCCCACCTACCCCAGAATGAGTCCCAAATATCCAGGCATCTGAAACCCTCCCTCCTGCACCATCCCTGTAGCCACGTGTTCAACTCCCCTCTCTCCCCTATTCCTTGCCTTGCTAGCATATGGCATTCCTGAAGAAGGGCTTATGCCCGAAACGTCGATTCTCCTGTTCCCTGGATGCTGCCTGACCTGCTGCGCTTTTCCAGCAACACATTTCCAGCTAGCATATGGCATGGGCAATAAACCAGAGGTAACAACTCTGTTTGTTCTCACTCCAAGCTTCCTCCCTCGCTCCCTGAATTTCTGCCTTAAATCCCCATCTCTTTTCCTACATATGTTGTTAGTGCCTATGTGGACAACTTGGGGCTGCTTCCTTTCCTCTCAAGGATCCCGAAAACATGATCTGAGATATCACGCACCTGGCACTTGAGAGGCAACACACCAATCGTGAGTCTCTCTCGTTCCCACAGAACCTCCTATCTGACCCCCTAACTATGAAGTCCCCAATGACTAATACTCTGCTCCTCCCTCCCCTTCTCTTTTGAGCAATAGGGACAGACTCTGTGCCAGAGACATGTGCCCCTTGGCTTACCCCTGGTAAGTTGTCCCCCCACCAACTATATCTAAAACGGTACACTTGTTATTGAGGGCAACGTCCACAGAGGATCCCTGCACTGTCTGCCGGTTCCCTTTCTGTCCCCTGACTGTAAACCCATCTGCATTTTTCTTGTACCTGAGGTTTGACTACCTGCCTGTAACTCCTCTCAATAACTCCCTCTGCCTCCTGAATGATCTTAGGTTCATCCAGCTCCAGCTCCAGTTCCTTAACGTGATTTTCAAGGAGCTAGAGTTGGGTGCATTTTCTAGATGAAGTCAGCAGGGACACGAGTGATGACCCTTACCTCCCACATTCTGCAGGAGGAACATTCAACTGCCCTCACCACCATTCCCACTATTCTAAATTCCCAAAGTTTTCATGCAACTGTAGTGATATCTCCTGGGACATGAGTGTTTTGGCACCTCACAGCGTCACAGAGATGTACAGCATGGAAACAGACCCTTCGGTCCAACCCATCCATGCCGACTAGATATCCCAATCCCACCTGCCAGCACCCGGCCCATATCCCTCCAAACCCTTCCTATCCAAATGCCTCTTAAATGGTGCAATTATACCAGCCTCCACCACTTCCTCTGGCAGCTCATTCCATGCATGTACTACCCTCTGTGTGAAAACGTTGTCCCGTTTTATATCTTTTATATCTTTCCCCTCTCACTCTTAACCTATGCCCTCTTGTTCTGGACTCCCTGACCCCAGGGAAAAGACTTTGCCTATTTACCTCATGCTAAGACCTTAAATAATGCATGCGAGAGGTCATGTTTTATTATCTTAGTATCCTGCTTGAACAAAGAATATTAACCTAACATCTTCCCGGTTCTGTCTCCTTGAATTTGTATGACCCCATCCTGTAAAATACAGGAAAAATCAAATGTTTTCTCCCATGGCAATTCCACATTAAACCGTCAATTTTCCACCTTGCCCTTGTATATAAGGCTAAATTGTGAATTTTCTGTCCTAAAGCCTCAGTACTGTGTGATGTCTTTGCTCAATGAGACAGAGTTGCAAAAATCTGTCAAGGTTAGAATAAAACATGTAAAACGACAAAATGAATCTAAATGCCATGTCCATGCGGTGAACTTTGAGGAAACATTGATGAATAAGTAAGAACCTGACTTCTAGTGACTAATTGACTGCTTGTTACATTTTGTAGAGAGTTAGTAATGGATGTTGACCTTGGTGAAGGTGCTCAACCCGGCTGTCGCATTATGATTAAGGAACAGTTACCACAAGGGCTTTATGTGGATCCATACGAACTTGCTTCAATGCGAGAGCAGAAGAGTAAAGAGGTATGAGAAATGCAATCTGCTCCATTTATCTTTTGTCATTATTAAAAGTGTCACTATGAGGGAGTTGGACATCTTTTTCATTATATTCATGTTAACATCCATTTCTCCTATGTGCATCACTGATATGCATCTCCTGACAACCCAAGTTCCCTTCCTGGCTAAAGGCAAAATGTGCGGATGCTGGAAATCTGAAACAAACACAGAATACTGGAGAAACTAAGCTGGTCCAGCAGCTCTGAGTAGCGAGAAATAGTATTAACATTACTGCTGAGTTACTCCAGTAGTCTGTGTTTGTTTCCCTTTCTAGCTCCTAAGTTAGCTGATATTGTTACTGGTTACGTCTCCTTAGGTTCTGTCTGTCTCTCATTCAAATCTGCTGCCATTATCCCTCTCCTTCAAATAAAACAAACCTTTACCCACTATCCGTGCAACTCCCATTTCATCTCCAACTTCTATTTCTTCAAATATTTCTTGAAAATGTTGTCATCTCCCAAATTTGTCCCCATCTTTTCTGGAATCAGCCGCAGTGCAGAAGGAGGCTGTTTGGTCCATCTTAATTGTACTGGCTCTCAGAAAGATTCGTTCTCTTCATTGCCATTTCCTGACTTTCTTAATGTAACCCTGCACGTTATTGTATGGGCTAATTTGTTTTTAAATATTTAAGTTAAAGTTGCCTCCACCAGCTAATATCCCTTTATGTGACTGGGTGTTATGCTGTTTTATTATGCCTCAGTGAAGTATCTTGGACACTTAACGAATCTTAAAGGTGCTAGCTAAGTACGAGTTGTTACAGTTAACACTACAAGCAAAGTCAAATACCACATATATGATAAACATTCTTTACGCTGTCTGATTAAATAATTCCAGCCGAAGGGTAAAACAAGATGGACATAGGATAGAAACAATCCATCTTAAACTCAACTTCAGATCTGTTTGTCGTGGTGCACAGCTCTTATAATGCTTTGACTAACAGCTTTTATAGGGTAAACCTATTTATTTAGATCTATTATCCATTGAAGTTGCTCCCTGGTGCTGATTTTATTGAGGCTTGTAAGTGATTTGCTGCTATGTTTTAGTGTGGACAGCATGGCCAAGTCCTGTTTTTATTTAAACGACCTCTTGTGACAGCCGACCCTGTATATGTGCAGCTGCTGTGTCTAACAAAATGAATGCTGGAGACCGTTTCAGTTAGATCCTCTTGGAACTTGGTTGCAATATAAAAACTGGTGTACCTAATGTCAATATTGTGAAATCAGATGCATTGTCACTACTACTGGGTATTTGTTTTTATTAGTAATGTCACTGATTTCAACAGCGGCAGTGGTCCTAGTGGTAATGAATTATAGCTGGTAGTTATGAATAGTCCTGATGAAGGATCCTGCCCGAAACATCTACTTCTCCTGCTCCTCAGATGTGTCTAACCTGCTGTGCTATTTCCAATGCCACACACTGAGTGTTATTCACTTGGACGTAAGTAGCAACTGGCAGTGGCTATTCTTGCTTTGTGCTATTTGTGCTTGCTTAACATTTGCAAATTGTGTGCAGATACTCGTTCAGAATGAGATCGATATTGAAGCTCCAGAATATTTATCAGCAACGCATGCAATTATCGTTTATCTGAAGCCTGACCCCAGACATCATGGACATTTTACTGGTACAGTCCCAGTACATGTACGATATCATCGGCCAACAGACAGAGAGGAAGCCATTGCTTTGGTGACCCTTCCAGATCCACAGTTGATGATTCACTGTCAGGAAAGTATGTAACAAATCAGAATGGGTGCCTTCCAGTTTTTGTTTTTTTGCCTTGCATATTTCTGTCCCCTCGCTTGGCTCATGTTATTGTTTGCTTATGGTTTCATAAGGGAAAACTATTGTCTTGTTCCCCATCCGGAAAGCCTACATTCTTTATTTCACAGCGAGGAGGGGAAATTGGGGGAAGTGGGAAAGGGAAGGGACTCTGGTTGGCAATGTGCTTCACGGTGCAGCCTGAGATGAAAGGAATTGATTTTGATTTGATTCTGCCAAAAATTAATAGTAGCTTGCTGAAAGAGCATTGCTAACTTGCAGTAATTCGAGTGAAATTTAAATATACTTCATAACTGGCAGTAATATAAATGACCCACTTAAGAACATAAGAACAGGGGGCAGGAGTAGGCTGTTCTGTTAAAGTATCTATTTGAGACGGCTCAGAGAATCCCTGATGGACTCGACGTGTAGCCTCTCTTGGTCCGTCTCAGAGATTGTACTCTGTGGTAGTCTGGAATATAAAACTCTTACAGAAGTTTAGTTTAAATGATTACCTTTATTTACCAATGGCATCAAAGTTACACTATAACATAGATACCTACAAGCCAAGCTTGAGCTAAGCTTCTAAAACCACTAGCAGAGTAGCGGCACCAGCTCTTACCCCTAAAAGCTCTCTCAGGCTACTCCTCTTATTGCAGCAAACAAGCTGTTTTCATACAGAATTTGGTATTAAAATTACAAAAACACCACATGTCCTTATTCAGATAAGCAGCAATAAAATGGCAAAAAGTTTGCAGAGGAAGCGAAACTCATTGACAGGTCTGTGTACGCTTGACTAATTAAGCTATATGCACATCTAAGTGGGAGCCCTGGATCCAGCCAGGCCCCAAATGGCTGATTGCTTTGGTTAAACTTCCGTTTAACAGTTCATCATAACGAGGCATTAGTCTAAACTATGTGGGAAAGGTCTTGGGGTCACCTCGCTCAGCTAACATGTCCAGTATCGAGCTCCTACAAAATGGCTTTTTCTTTCAAAATCATCTTAGATTCCCAGAGTGCAAATTAAATTCATAACATTCCCGGATCTTGAGGTCCAGGGAACAACACACAAACATTCAATCCATGACAAGCCAGTATTCACTCAAAACAGACCATAAAAGGTTAATTTTCCCACCAGCTTCCGACTGCTGTCTCTCTCTCTCTCTTCCGCCCCCCCCCTCCCCACCAATCTCTCTCTCAGTATTCCTTGAAATAATGTTTTCTCTCTCTCACTCACACATAAAACCCTTACTATGTCGGGTTTTTCCTTGCCTGTAAGGGTAATGAGGTATTCGCTCATCGATGACTGTATCGGCGCTGCCTCGTGCTCCCACGAGGAGGTTGAACAGTTCATCCACTTTACTAACACCTTTCACCCCAACCTTAAATCTACCTGGACCGTCTCAGATTCCTCCCTCCCCTTCCTAGACCTCTCCATTTCTCTCTCGGGTGACTGAATCAACACGGACATTTACTGTAAACCGACCGACTCCCACAGCTACCTAGACTACACCTCCTCCCACCCTGCCCCCTGTAAAAACGCCATCCCATATTCCCAATTCCTTCGTCTCCGCCGCATCTGCTCCCAGGAGGACCAGTTCCAATACCGAACAACCCAGATGGCCTCCTTCAAAGACCGCAATTTCCCCCCAGACGTGAT
>NC_057722.1:5271674-5287701 GCF_004010195.1 Chiloscyllium plagiosum | reverse complement strand
GCAATCTTCTTCCTGACCTCTCCGCCCTCACCCCCACTCCGGCCTATCACCCTCACCTTATCACCCTCACCTTAACCTCCTTCCACCTATCGCATTTCCAACACCGCTCCCCCAAGTCCCTCCTCCCTACCTTTTATCTTAGCCTGCTTGGCACACTTTCCTCATTCCTGAAGAAGGGCTTATGCCCGAAACGTCGATTCTCCTGCTCCTTGGATGCTGCCTGACCTGCTGTGCTTTTCGAGCAACACGTTTTCAGCTCTGATCTCCAGCATCTGCAGTCCTCACTTTCTCCTATTCACATTCTAGCACTGTCAAGATGAGGGAGGTGAGCTTCATAAATTCAAATCTGCTCAGTGTGGTATTAGTGAAGATCTGTCAGGGTTGTTCTATTACGTACATATTCCGCTCAGCTTATTAAACTACCAGTTCTTTTCCTATTGAGTATGAGTCTTGTTAAGAGTCTTTGATATAATCCAGCAATTTAGTTATTCTACATTCTGTTGTGAAATATGCACCTCCGGCATGAGAAGGAAGTGCTGCCACACGTTCCACAAGTGAACAAATGTTATCACCTTATTTATACCGATCCATTGACACTAAGAACACATACCCCCAATTCCTTTGAACAAGCACTTTTCTGCATTCTCTGCAGCAAATGTGTCACATTTTAGACTACACACTTTCTCAGTCTAGCCCTTCAAGCCCGCTCTGCCACTCAATAAGATCATGGCCAATCTTTTCATGGACTCAGCTCCACATACCCACGTTTTCACCATATCCCTTAATTCCTTTATTTTTTAAAAAATAAACCTTAGCTTTAAAAATGATTACATCAGAGACTGGATGTATAATTGGAGATGCGTGTTAGGACTCTGTCGAGGTCCTGATGCATTGATTCCATGGGATTGCTCAGGAAATTTCTACTTCCAGTGGGAAATTCCATTGCTCCCTAGGACATTTTGGAAAACGCCTGAGTTAAAGTTGGAGGTATCTCACAGTTCCAATGTACCTACATGGATATTTATCCAGGAAATATTAGACAGAAATATCCTTGCCTATTTCCTGGGTAACTGTTCAACTAAGCCACTCCTGCCAAACTCAACTGCACCCCTCCTCTACCTTAACAGCCTGACTATACCTAAAGAGATTATATTCCTGACCATCCCTTAACAACTCCTCGCCACCCTTTCGCATGTCCTGTCTGGTCACACTACCTGTCTTCTGTGATCCAAGTACCCTTGTGACTTGACTACCTCTTCCTGACCAGTTTAACTTCTGACAGTCCTACCCACCCATCAACGCTCTCTGTCATGCTCTTGCTCTCTCTTATAACCTGCTGGTGATTATGATCACTTTGGCACTGCAGCTAGAATTCTCCTGCATTGTAACTGCTTCTTTCTTTTTCTGTCAGCATGCTAGCAAGGAAGCAGTTCTTTCCAATGCAAACTGCTGAAATGTTTTAAAAGGGAGATCTTTAAAATATTTTTTTGGACTACATCCTCTAGTTCTGGTCTCCCCCACAAGAATAAGCATCAGTCCAATATCCATGCTGTCTGGTCTGACCTAGAATCTTTTAAGTTCCAATAAGAATGCCGTTCAATCTTTGAAATTTCAAACGGTATAATCTAATGGGGTGGCATGGTGGCTCAGTGGTTAGTACTGCTCTCTCAGCACCACGGATCTAATTTCAATTCCAGCCTTGTGTGACTGTGTGGAGTTTGCACATTCTCCCCATGTCTGCATGGGTTTTCTCCAGGTGCTTCGGTTTCCTCCCACAGTGCGAAGATGTGCAGCTTCTGTGAATTAGCCATGCTAAATTGCCCACAGTCTTCAGAGATGTGCAGGTTAGGTGCATTAGTCAGGGGAAATATAGAGTATTAGGGTAGAGGAATGAGTCTGGGTGGGTTACTCTTTGGAGGGTCGGTGCGGACTTGTTGGGCCAAATGGTCTGTTTCCACACTGTAGGGATTCTATGATTTCTATGGTAATCTGTTTGGTAAATCAAATTCTGCTTTGAAAGGAGGATCACCACCTCTTATCCACTTTCGTCTCTTTTTAGATAGTCCATTACTGGAAAGTTGGAAACTTGGTGTAACACAGGCTTCCTGCTCAGCAAGTAATCACAGTATCTGTAGCTGGCTGAATGTTAACTATCAGAATGTAAGTAGGTAACTTTTTAAAGAAATAGCACCATATTTTTGCAGGTGAATCTGTATTTTGTTCGTATTTTTTTTGAAAAAAACAAAATTGTTTTCATTTACTTATTGGACTTAAGATAGAATGTAAGTAGGTAACTTTTTAAAGAAATAGCACCATATTTTTGCAGGTGAATCTGTATTTTGTTCGTATTTTTTTTGAAAAAAAAACAAAATTGTTTTCATTTACTTATTGGACTTAAGATACAACCAATAATATTTCATATAAATATAATTGTAATGTTCCTATTACATATTACTTTATAACATATTATTGGTTTCAGTTAAGGGAAGAGCTTTGGTCTGTTTAGCTTATCCATCCACAACAAACCATTTGTATTTGAGAACCGGTCTGATTTTGTCGTCATGAAATTGGTGAAAGTTCGTGAAATCACCTTTTCCAGTAATCTGTTCACATTCTTGGCAACCCTTTTCTTTTTAAATCCCTCTTGCATTTCCTTGAATTTAATTTAAGGTAGCTATTCAAAATTTTCTTGATAAGTAGAGAAAGTATAAGGGTTCCAAAATGACAATTTTGTTGTGAAGTGTACCAGCTACCATATCCCTGAAATGGGGTGGCAAGCTCTGCCTAATGTTTGCCAGATCTATGCAGAGTGGGCAGATCATGGTGTTAATCAGTGTGCAATGTTGAATTGACATCAGCACTGCCATTTGGAGCACCAAGGTCCAGACAATGACTTCTCTTGCCCTTGTGCAGCTAAAATGATGTTATGACTGACACACAGGTGCAGCACACAAATACATGCATGCACACACATATGCACGCATGCAAACACAATATAAAGAGATCAGTAGCTATTTATTCTGGCTGTTGCTGCGATTCTACATATTTTTGGTCCTTTTCATATTTCTGTTCATATGATTGAAATTTGTTTTTGGTAATTAAAAGTTTTGTGGACAAATCAGTTCCTTTTAGACATGGGTGGCTTTTGTGTATTTCCTCTTGGCATTGAACAGGAGAATGTGTGCAGAGACTGCACAATAGGTAAAGCTGCTAACAGAGGGAGAAGAATGGGGAGAAGGTCTCTCAACAGGAGGTTATATCTGCAGAGGTTCTTCAGGGAGCAAATCTATTGTAGAACAAATTGCAGGAATGCTGTTAATATGGCACCCTTTGTGTACTGGCATCCAGAACCATGATGACAGAAATCTGAGTTTCCATGGCAGCAAGTGAGTTAGCTAGACAGCATTTTGATACTGCAGCACTCAGGTGACTGCTGCTTGTGCTGTAGTGGATGTTGAGACATTGGCCTTAAGACACTACATCACAGTTGATCCTAGTGTTGCATTGCTGGATTGTGGCCTCCCCTGACAAACAACACCACCTCCCGTTGCATTTGGGAAAATAGGGCTTTAAACCAAGTTGTCCCAAGGTGGTGCTGAATTCCTCCAAAGCTCCTTAACAATGAGCGCAGGCTTTCCAATTAGTGGAGCACTTTTGTGCTTAAGTAGTCTGGCCCAATAAAGTAATCATCAGTGTCCCAGAACTAGTGTGCAATTTCATCTTTGTTCAGTTGCTACCAGTGTGTTTTTTTCCCTCTGTTTAGAGGGTACTTGTACCCACTGTGTTACCAGAATTAGATGTCATTTCTATCCTCTCCTCCAATGACACCAAATATAGATGGGAATTCAAGGAGTGAAGATGACACAGAGTCTACAAAGGGGTATAAGCAAGTTAAAACTTTGCAACCTGTGCAAAAACCTGACAAATGTAACGTAATGTGAGAAATGTGAGCTTGTATGTTTTGGCAGGAAGAATATTATTTAAACGGAGAAAGATTGCTGAAAACTGCAGAAGAGTAATTTACGGGTCCTTGTGTATTATTATTTATTCACTTAGCACGTCAAGGTTCAGAAAGTAATAAGAAAGGCAAATGGAATGTTTGCCTTTATTTCAAAGGGAATTTAAAAAAGGGGTATAACTTAATCTATAAAAGCACGAGTTAGACCGCATCTTGAGTGTTGTGGTGCCCTTATCTAAGGAAAGATGTACTGGCATTGGAGGCAGCCCAGAGAAGGTTCAGTAGGTTGATTCTCAGTGTGGAGGGTTTTTTTCTTACAACGAGAAGTTGAATAGTTTGGGGTTACACTCACCAGAATTGAGAAAAATAAGAGGCAAACTTACTGAAACATAAAGATTATTAATGGACTTCACAGAGTAAATGTGGAATGGTTGTTTTCCCTTTTGAGAGCTTCTTAGACCAGATGGCATATTCTCAAAGGAATAGGTCGCCCATTTAAAACAAATTTGAGGAATTCCTCACTTGGAGGGTAGTGAATCTGTGGAATCTTTTACGGCAGTGGGCTATTGAGACTGGATTGTTAAATATATTCAAGGTTGACTTTGACAGATTTTTAATCAGTAAGGAAATCAGGGGTTATGAGGATAAGACAAGGAAGTGGAATTAAGGATAATAAGATTAGTTATAATCACATTGAAAGGTGGAGTAAATTCTGGGCTAACTGACCTACTTCTGAATCTATGAGTTATGGTCTTATGGTCTAAAATTACAAACTGCGTAGGCATTTAACTTGGCACCTACAACTGTGAGACTGAATTACAGTATCTCTGTCTTCATTAATTTCTTGATCTTCCGTTGCCTACTCAGATTCCAAATTGAATATCTGAGAGGGGAACAGATCAAGATTAAGGTAGTGATGAGGGCTAAGAAGTCCATGCTTGCACCATTATTATTTTCTTAATTGGAAAATGTTGTGATTTGAGAAATAGTAATAGATCCCCAAGCCAGTTTTGTGATGCTGATATTACATGCCTTGGATATTCTCAACTTTCTACGAAAACAGCACCACCAGGACAAAGCATGCCACTTAATTGGCACCCCATCCACTAACTTTAACATTTCCCAATGCACAGTGGCAGCAGCGTGTTCCAACTACAAGATGCACTTTGCATCACTCATCCTTTGATAATATCTTCCAAACCCATGACTTCTAACAACTAGCAGTAGATCCATGGGAACATCATCTCTTGCAAGTTCTCCTTCAAGCCTCATATCCTAACTTAAAGCTATATCACCATTCCTTTCACTATCACTAGGTCGTAATCCTGGACCTACATCCCAAAGACTGCAACAATTCAAGAAGACAGCTCATCCCCATTAGTTTAGGGATAATTAGGAATGGGCAATAAATGCTGTCTTAGCCAAAGATGCCCACCTCCTATGAAAGAATAAAGAAAAGACACATATTGAACTTGCTGAGTTCTGTGCCTGGCCATATCTCTGCTGTTTCAAACAGGACTCCATCAGGAATTGGGTCTCCTACTTTGGGAATTTATTTTTTGTGCAATTAACTATTTTTCATTTGTTTGTTGTACAGAAGTTAATATTGTGTTATTCTTAAAAAGAACTGCTGTCATATTGAAATACTTGTATTTGAAATTTAGAGCATGTGCTTATTAAGTATGGATGTGTTGTGACTGTCCTCTATCTTAGAGATTGCCAAGTCGCAGGATCACTTCCTGTCTCGGGTTGCTGGGTATCACAATTCCTTCTTTTTGTAGGTTGTGGAATCCCTAACACTACAGGTTCCTGTTGGACAGAAGAAGCATGTATTGGCTGTGGTCACTGTAACACTGCTTGTTACCATTCTGTGCTGTAGCCTGCTTATCAGAGCTGTGTGGATACATGGCGAGTTTGAACATTGTGATGAAATTCCATTAAAAGGTGAGATTTTCAGTCTTGGATTTTATTGGAATTGTTTGGAATAACTCATTGCTGTGGCGTCCCCTTTATATATTAATTAATTAATTAATACGTACACTCAGTAGTTCCAGCATATCTACATCCAATGAAGTTAGTATTGTATCAACTTGAATTCTTCAATCATCTTGTACATGCATGTTAGTGCAAAGTACATGCAGCTCTGCGCTGTTTTAGCATTCCCATGTGCTTGGAATATATCACTAAGGGTAGCAGAGAGTAGTGGAATTGCTCTGTGTACGAAGGATAGATTTATTCAAAACCAGAGTTCATTTGGCCCATTGTATTTATGCCAGCATTTTGATGGAGCTATCACTGTTCTCTCCTCATAGCTATGTAACTTTATTTCCTTTAAGTATCTATATAAAAATGAGTAAGCCATTCAATTCCTCAAACTTGTTTGGCTGTTTGTTGAGATGATAGCTGATCTATACCCTTACAAGAGTTCCAAACTCCTGTAACCCTTGTGTGTAGAAGTGTTTCTCAATTTCACTCCTAGAAGTTTTGGCTGTATGTTTTGGATTATGCCCTTACCCTGGACTCCAGCTAGGATAAATAGTTTCTCTATGTCTCTCTGTTTTCCTAAATATCTTTAAACTTCACTTGAATCAATATTCAATCTTCTGCATTCCAGAAAATAAAAGCCCAGTTTGTATAATTTCTCTTAAAAGTTTAAACCTTTATGTGCTAAATTTGCACTGCACTCTCACCAAGGAAAGTTGATCCTTCTTAAGCTGTGATGGTCACAATATTCAGAAGTGTGGTCTGATTAGGGCTTTGTTGAACTTAATTATGCTTGTAGAGTCATACAGCACATAAACAGACCCTTCAGGCCAGTCCATACCGAACATAATCCCAAACTAAACCAGTACCGCCTGTCTGCTTTTGGCATGTATTCCTCCAAACCTTTCCTGTTCATGTATTTATCTAGGTGTTTTTTTAAATGTTGCAACTGTGCCCACATCCACCACTTCCTCAGGAGATTCATTCCATGTGTGAGCCACCTTCTATTTTTAAAAGAAATTGCCCATCATGTTTTTAAAATCTTTCTCCATTCACTTTAAAAATACGTCCCCTGTCATAAAATACCCCATCTTAAGGAAAAGACACCTACCATTAACCCTCCCTATACTCTTCATGATTTTATACCTCCTATGCTCCAATGAAAAAAAGTCCCAGCCTATCCAGCCTTTCTTTTTAACTTGTATCTTGTCATGCCCAGCAACATTCTGCTAAATCTCTTTTGAACTCTCTCTAGCTGAATAATATCCTTGCTATAAAAGGGTGACCAGAACTTGATACAATACTCCAGAAGAGACCTCACCAATATCCTGTACAACCTCAACATGACTTCCCAACTGCTGTACTCAAAGGACTTCTATTCCCTTGTACTTATTCCTCTAGATATAAAGGTCAATGCTCCCTCATTCTTTTGAGTATTTTACTGCCTGATCATTGCATTTTAAGGAACTGTGTATTTGGACCCAAATCTCTTTGGATCTATACTATTTTTCCAAATCCTTTTGAATGCTATTATTACATCTGCTTTTACTACCGTTCCAAGCAATGCATCACAGATCACAGCAACTTGCTATGTTTAAAGAAAGGCAACAAGAACATTTCTTTCTCTCTAAAATTAGGTACAGCAAAAAGGACTGGTCTGTTTATCTTCCTATGCACATTCCACAAATTGCACGTCTCACTGTCTATTTCTGATACATAAGGAGGGAACTCATGCTTGGAATGCACTCTGGTTCTTTCGCTCAGCCAGCAAGCTTTTGTTGATTGTTTAAACCCTGTTAATGAATGGGATTTTTTTATTTTTATTGAAGTTATCCAGCTAATTAAGAGAATCTGCAATAAAATTGTCTGGCATTTTCATTTACTGCCACATAAGCTTTTATCTAGTGCCATTGGTTAGTTCCAGGCAAACTTTGGAGAAAAAGCTGTTTACATAATTTCTCTGCATATTTGTGCTGATCTTCTGCCAGATTTACAGTGGAAAGATTGGGAAGGGGAAAAAAAATTGTAAATGTTCCATGATCTAGTCTAAAAAGGAATAATTAAAGTCACTGTTAAGTTCATGAAAACTTGTCTGTGCAGCCAGAATTCAAAGTTTTGTCAGACAAAAGTGCAGAACTAGATAAATGTTCTTAAACCACCCGGGCACAGATTCTCTGGCATCCTCAATCTGCTATATATCAATTTTCTTGATGTTCAGAATGGCTGTAAATAGCAGCCTAGTGGAATTGAGGATTTCAGACATTAAGGAAGTCACTTAACATTTCTCAAATATTTCTTGTGTTTGGAGAATGTTTTCACATGCATGCCAGATCCTTGAGACCAGACAGGAAAGACCTGTTGAACTACCAATTTCACTGTCCCATAATGTTCAAAAAATCCTGTCTGAAAGACCTCAGGCAATTTTTGCACTAATGCAACAAAATAATTTAGCAGCTGCATGTATTATATTTTCTGCATTTTGGACTTGCTAAATCAGTTGTACATGGCTATAATGGCTAAGTTTTCTACAAGCGCTTTCCCCTAGTCCTCTCCCACTTGTTATCGAAAGGGTAGTATCCTGAGAGATATTTGCCCTGCTTTTTTTAAAAATTTGCTAATTAAGTAACAAATTAAGTGTTTTGTGAATAAAGTTACTTCTGAAATCTGAACTATATAGGTAGTGTTCTCTTTGTTTGCTTCCCAGGGTCTCCTGAGGGATCAATTAACTGAACATCAACCGGTCCTTGATGGTCTGCTCTTCTGAGGCCACTTTGATAGCCGTGTGCAGAATGGTGTTGGCATGGGACTTGCTGCACTTCACTCTCCATCACTTTGCTTAGAGCTGAAATAGAAACTCATTTGTCCAAAGACAGGTGGATGGAATAACCGTCTCTTCCCAACACTCTTAGAATCCACATCTGAATTGTGTGGGCTCTCTTCCGATCTTCAGTTTCCTAACCTAATATGGATTAAATAATAATATGGTCTATAACACTAAACAGCTGGAATATACTTTTGAAGAACAGTGATGATATCCTTAACTCTGAGCCAGGAGGCATCGGTCCAAGTCCCACTGCTCCAGAAGTGAGTCATAACATCTCTGAACAAGTTAATCTGAAAATATCTGTACACATACTGCCTCAACAACAATGCAAAATACTGCAGATGCCGAAGATCTGAAATACAAATAGGAAGCGTTAGAGATACTTAGCAGGTCTAGCAGCATCTACGAATGGAGAAACAGATTTTAACACCAAAATGTGTGTGTGTGTGTGAGAGAGACTAGCTGGACCATCATTAATTTCTCTTGAGAAGGTCGTGGTGACATGCCGCCTTGAACTGCTGCAGTCCGTGTGCGCTGTAGGTAGAAGCATAATGCTCCTTTGGCGGAGATTCCAAGATTTTTAATTTAGTGACAGTGAAAGAACAGCGATACGTTTCCATGTCACAGTGGAGGGGAACTTACAGGTAGTGATGTTCCTATGTATCCACTGCTCTTGTCCTTCTGGTTTGTCGTACATATGGATTCGGAAGGTGCTGTCTGAGGAGCTTTGGTAAAATTCTGCTGTGCATCTGTTTCTCAATTCAGAGATGCTTCTACTGAGCATTGCTGGTGGAGGGAGTGAATGTGATCCCATTCAAATGGGCTGCTGTGTCTTGAATAGTTCCTGAGTTGTGTTGGAGCAGCGTTCATCCAGGCAAATAAGGACTATTCCATTACAGTCCTCACTTGTGCCTTGTAGGTGGTGGGACAAGCTTTGGTGAGTCAGGAAATAAGTTACTAATTACAAGATTCCTAGCCCCAGACCTGGTCTGCCTTGGAACTGAAAAGAGATGGAAAACTGTATACTATAGAAAAAGGTAGGGGTTAAGAAAGTGGCGTAAAGGAAAGGTCAGAGGAAGGTTAGACAATGAGCAAGGTTAGAGTTCAGCTCTGTTACAGAACAAAAAGCCACAGGTATAGTAATAGTTGTAAAGAAGTAACATTGATCCAGAGTAGCTGTTAATAGCAGGATGGGTCAACTATGCTGATTTAAAACCATGGAAACAAGAAGCTAGAGTGGTGGTAGTTGGGGTGAGTGGAAACCAGAATAGAGCTCATGATTACAGGTTGTGAAACTTAATGTTGAGTCCAGAAAGCTGTGAAGTGTCTAAATATAAAATGAGGTGCTGTTCCACCAACTTGTGTTGGGCGTCACTGGAACACTGCAGCGAATGTGAGCAGTAGGACAAGATGGTGTTTTGAAATGGCAGTGGACTGGAAGGTCAGGGCCATGCTTGAGGATTGAACATAGGTATTCAGTCAACACGCTTTTGATGTCCCTAGCAGAGTGGAGACTGCAATGTGACCTTGTGAGCAGCAAACATGATAGTTTCTGTCACGAAGTTAACATGTAAAAATTGTAAAATGGGGAAAGCATTGCAACATCCCTTTAAGAGATGGTGTTCTTTTCGGTGCTTAGAGATTTGAAAATGGACATCTGAAGAGCAGTTTAAAGTGCAGAGAGCATCCAAATTGAAGCGTTTTGTATCAAACAGCCAAGCAACATTTTTACCGAGACAACAGTTTAAATTCAGCCGATTAATTTGACAAGACACTTGAAGACTAAGGACCAATTGAATTTAAAATGGATTGTTTTGACACTGGGAAGCCAATCAAATTATCAGAACTTAATGTGTCATAGAGGAGTATGTAAAACTGGGATTTTTGAAAAATAGCAGACAACCACCTGCCATCTGAAGGGAGAGCCAAACTTAAGCTGCAGCGAAAGCAAGTTCGCCATCTGAGACACAAACCTGGCTTTCACACAAAATTACTAAGCTCTCTA
Organism: Chiloscyllium plagiosum; assembly: GCF_004010195.1. Taxonomy (NCBI): domain Eukaryota; kingdom Metazoa; phylum Chordata; class Chondrichthyes; order Orectolobiformes; family Hemiscylliidae; genus Chiloscyllium; species Chiloscyllium plagiosum. The sequence continues at coordinate 5,276,931 of NC_057722.1, read as the reverse complement.
AAAAGACCCATCAAAGGTACCACAGAATTTCCAGCTCAAAATTCTCTGAGGAATCATCAGAAGGAAGGTGTTTGTGACATGAGATCAACAGAAGGAAGGTTGGAGATAAAAACAAAGACATAAACTTTGCGAAATTGGAGAGATTAAGTTTTAATTTATTGCTTTCTTTATTAATTGGGTTTATACAAGTGGAACTTATAAAGTGGCAGGGAGTTATCAGGGAGTTTCTTACCTCTTAACCCACGTTAACAGATTATGAGGGGACAGCTGAATGTCTCTGGGTGTTTTGGATTTAATTATTATTAGAAGAGAGCCTCTACTCCCATCATAACCGATTTGAGGTTTGTGTGTCAGTTCATTATTGGAGGGGCTCGACCTCACACCCATATCAGTTGAAACAAGTGTTTCTAGTAAAAGGAATGTTGGTGGACTTGGTTAGGGCAGACAAACTGTTGCATTTCCTGCGACTGCATGAGAAAGGCTGTGGGAGAGGGATGAGGTTATTCAGGAGTGGGTCCAGGTAAACTCCTTTTGGTTTGCTGACAAAGATGGTGTGAAAGCGACCCTACATTAGAAAAACCAAATGCAGACTGGATGACTGCTTTGCTGAACACCTCTGGTTCATGCATATGCATGACCCTGACCTTCCCGTAGCCGGTCCTTTTAACAGTCTCCTGCTCGCCTGCCCACTTGTCTGTCCTCAGCATGTCGCAATGCTCCAGTGAATCACAGAGCAAACTGGAGGAGCAACATCTCCTCTTCAAGCTAGACACTTTACAACCTTCTGGGTTCAATATTGAGTTCAACTCCTTGTCAGCAGAGAGCCTTTTCACTCACACCCTCAACTGAATACTCGGAGATTGTGATAATACAGTAAATTTCTGGTGTTTCAAGTATATAGCTTTTGCTGGTTTATTGAGAGTGCTGGTTCACAAGGGGCTGGTTGAAACAAAGTTTATTGTATTGAAGAAGTGGTAGTCTATGGCTTGGTTAGATGGTTGGATGTTTCTTTGTGCAATCATTTCACTGACACTGATGCCCTTGCCCAGTGCATTAATGTGGCCCCAGAAAGCTGGGCAGGCACAGAATCTGCAATATTTCTGCATAAGTGAAACAGATGAATTTTTGAACTTAATCCTATTTGTGAAAATGTAATTACACTTGACATGCAAAAGGCTCAAGATATCTGTCTCCATCCTCTTGAAAGCTTTGTAAATAAGCTCTGTAGTGGTGTTACAAAATATACTGGGAAAATGGAAGTGCTGTAGCCATATTTTTGTATATTTTATCCTTCTCCACCTATGTCCTTGATCCAAAGTCTTACAAGAAGATTGTTATGCTCTTTAATAAATCTTTTGACATACCATCACAACTCTTCTGACATTTCTACCTTCATTGGATTTAATCTTCAGTGATGAAGCATATTTCTGTACATTGGTTCAGGTTGGCAGTTCCTGATGACTTATGATGACTTCATGCCCATTTTGATTCAGTTATTGCTTCTTCAGTAACAGCTGTCAGGATGTTGCTATGTTTTGAGTTCTATATGCACATCATTGTTACATATGTCTCCTTGGTAAATGAGGAAAGTCTGATTGCTCTGTCTCAGTGGGGTTCAGTACTCAAGTTTGCAAAGTGCTTCATCAGCCAAACTGCCTGAGATTTATCAGCTGGATCACTTATACCTAGACTTGCTATTGATATATTTCTCAATCAGTTCAAGAGCTTGTCAGTAGTGTTTTCCTTTCCCTTTGCACTGTGGTTCCTTAAAGCTTGCCAATGTTCAAGCTTCCTCTTTTTGCTCCACCTCAAATTTCCAATAGAATTCCCCATAATCAGTCATGAATTGTTAGTTGTACCTTTCTCTGAGTAACTTGAATTCTAAAAACAAATCATTTTATTCACGTGGTCATATATTTCTGTTCTTATTTACTGTGTTTTTGTCAGAGATATAAATCAAGTCCTGCCAAATTCCCATTTTCGGTTTGAATAATTTGTTTTATAACCTTTATTAACACCTGATTTCCACTCGAGTCCTTGTACAGTCTCATTATTAAAGCCCTCTATAAACAGAGATAAAAGCTCTTCCCTCCTAAGTTTATCTCTTTGTACTTTGAGGAAGCAAGTGTTGCTTGGATTGAGTAGGGCTAAAGATAGTAAACCATAAGCTATGACTTCACTTCTGTTCTCAATATATTTGAGTTTGGAGGAGAATATGAAGGTTTGTTGAAGATACTAAATAGAAGGTTTGGCAAACACCAAGAAAGACTAACAGACAAACTGGGGGATAGCAATTCAATTTAATATAGAAAAATATGCATTATTTTGCTCTCATAGGAAAGACATGGAATAGAAAAACTAGAAAAGAGGTTGTATTTATTTAGCATCTTTCAAATTCATAGAGCACTCCGAAGTGTTTCATAGCCAATGAAATACTTTACATCATGCCTGTCGTTGTAACACATACGTATGTATGAACATAAACTATTATGAGCCAAAAGGGGCCATTGGGCCGGGTCTCCAGTATCATAGACTCATCTGATTCAGGCCTCTCATGGCTGACTTTACTGTGGTTACAACTCTAATTTTCTGTCTGCCCTCTATATCCTTTCACACCCTTGTCAATGAAGCATTTAACTAACTGAGCCTTAAAAATACTTAGTGATAACTCACACCTCCACATTATTGAAACTTCACAGCTCAGGCAATATTCTAGTAAATCTCCTGTTCTACTCTTAGGTGCGTTCACATCTCTCCAAAATGTGGGTTCTGGAATTGCACACAATACTCTTGCTGTTGCTAACCAGCATTTCATACAGTTCCAGCATAACCTCCCCACTCTTAAACTCTGCCTCAACTAATAAATGTAGTTATACTATATGCTGCCTTAACCCAGCACCAATTTTTTTGTGGCATAGCAAAATCCCAGAAAAAGTAATGGAATATGAATGGATGATTTGCTTTAGTGATGTTGAATGACGAATTAATAGCAGTTGGGAGACTTGGAACAGCTATTCAATGGAAAGGAAATGCAGGATGTGAATAAACAGCATTCAAATAAATAATTACGATGATGTTAGTAGGAGCAGATAACTTTCACATAAGTGGCTTAAGTGCAGAAGTATAGATTTTAATAATGAATTTGTGCAAAGCAATGGTGGCCACATTTGGTAGTGTTTGCAGTTTTGGTAGCCTCATTGTTAAAAGAATTTGAAAGCTATGGAGAGAATGAAGCAGATTCATAAAATGGATGCCAGAAATTAAAAGATTGTGATTTGAGCTGAACTCTCTGAAAATAACAGTGAATGTCTTCACTTTTGACTATGCGATAGAAGGCCATTGAAGAAGTAGCTGAAGGTGGTTGGATCTAGGACACTCCCCTGAAACAATTCTGCAGCAATGTCCTGGGGTTGAAGTAATTGGTCTGTAACAATCTTTCTTTCTGTTACCTATGACTCCAGCCAGTTAGATTGTTTTGCCCTGAATGCCATCAATTTCAATTTTACTGCAGTTCAAACGTAGTTTTTAAGAGCATCTTCTCATTTTTCAGTTCCTTTTAAGGAAATTCATGCTACGTTGATGTTTTTCCTTTCATTCCATATTTCTCATTCTGTTATTGTCTTTATTTCTACTGTACATATTTTTTCTTTTTTGTATAAAAGTACTTAAAAATCATAACAATGCTGTTCCACTGGATTCCACTCCCCTGCACTGTAACACGCAGATGCTACAGCTATAAACCTGCTGTGTTTCTGACTGATGCAAAACTAGCTTTCAGCTCTATTTTGATGCAGCATGCATCCTGACTAGAAATGTGTTTCACCTGAGTCATAGTCCATTTCTCCACTGCGTTGAAGCTTATATTTTGCTGCTGTTTTCTACAGAGTCTGAACTCTCTGCTGGACCATCTTAATTCCAGTATCTGGTCTTGGTGTCACTTCATAGGACAATAAGAAATGGAACAAAAATAGGACATTTGGCCCATTGAATTTGCTCTTCATTCATTAAATTCATATTGGTTTACTACCTCAGCTCCACCTTCCCACACTGACGCCACACCTTTTGAGTTCATTAGAATCCAAAAATCTGTTATCCTTTGTCTTGAACATACTCAATGTTCAAAGCTCTTTAAGGTTGATAAATCCAAAGATTTACAACCCTTTGAGTAAAGAAATGTTTCCTTGTCTCAGTTCTAAATGGCATGTTAATATTCTGATATTATGATCCTTCATTCTACACCTTCCTACTGCGAGAAACATCCTCCTTTAAGAGTTGTATATGTTTCAATGATATCTCTTCTCATTCTTCTGAACTTAGCCTGGTCCATTAAATCTACCTCATCTCAGTATCTGTTTCATGAACTTTCCTTGTAATTTATCCTTCCTTCAATCAGGAGAACAAACTGTGCACAGTCCTCTAGATGTGAACTAAATAAGGCCCTCCGCAACTGTAGAATTATCCTTCTGCTCTTCCTCTCCAATTCCTTTGCAATAAAAGCTAAATTTGGTTTTCTAATTTCTTGTTGCACTTCCATGTTAACTTTTCATGATGTGTACAAGGATATTCAAGTCTTTGCCAATACCAATATTTCTAAGACTTGCAAGGTTGAAAAGGTTGTTTTCCTATTTTTTGTGCTAAAGTCAATGATTTCAGATTTTTTTCCTTATTATATCGCATCCACAATATACTTTCCCACACATTTAATCCATTCATATCCCTTAGCAGCTTCTTTATGTCCTCCCCACACTAATGTCCCACCTAGTGAATTTGGATACATTGCTAATGCCACCTCATACAAGTCATTGAACTGGATTGTAAAAATGAGATCCAAATGTTGATCCTCGAAGCAATTCAAGTTCAGCCTGCCAAGTCAAAATGCCCAATTTCATTCCTATTCTGTTTTTTATACTTTAATTATAATTCCATGTGAATATATATCCGTCAATGCTATGCGCCCCAATTTTGTGTAATTGCTTTTTGTGTATTCGTTTTAAAATAGTGATGGAAAAGGATAGACCAGACCTAAAAGTTGAAGTTCTAAATTAGAGAAAGGCCAATTATGACGGTATTAGGCAAGAACTTTCGAAAGCTGATTGGAGGCAGATGTTCGCAGATAAAGGGATGGCTGGAAAATGGGAAGCCTTCAGAAATGAGATAACAAGAATCCAGGGAAAGTATATTCCTGTCAGGGTGAAAGGGAAGGCTGATAGGTATAGGGAATGCTGGATGACTAAAGAAATTGAGGGTTTGGTTAAGA
>NC_057722.1:5198415-5271306 GCF_004010195.1 Chiloscyllium plagiosum | reverse complement strand
AGGATGTACATGTATTTGGAAAGGCAAGGACTAATTAGGGATAGTCAGCATGGCTTTGTGCATGGGAAATCATGTCTCACAAACATGATTGAGTTTTTTGAAGAAGTAACAAAGAAAATTGATGAAGGCAGAGCAGTAACTGTGATCTATATGGACTTCAGTATGGCATTGGACAAGGTTCCCTGATTAGCAAGGTTAGATCACATGGAATACAGGGATAACTAGCCATTTGGATACAGAACTGGCTCAAAGGTAGAAGACAGAGGGTGGTGGTGGAGGGTTATTTTTCAGACTGGAGGCCTGTGACCAGTGGAGTACCACAAGGATGGGTGCTGGGTCCTCTACTTTTTGTCATTTACATAAATGATTTGGATACGAGCATAAGAGGTACAGTTAGTAAGTGTGCAGATGACACCAAAATTGGAGGTGTAGTGGACAGCAAAGAGGGTTACTTCAGGATCTGGACCAGATGGGCCAATGGGCTGAGAAGTGGCAGATGGAGTTTAATTCCGATAAATGCGAGGTGCTGCATTTTGGGAAGGCAAATCTTAGCAGGACTTGTACACTTAATGGTAAGGTTCTAGGGAGTGTAGCTGAACAAAGAGACCTTGGAGTGCAGGTTCATAGCTCCTTGAAAGTGGAGTCGCAGGTAGATAGGAGAGTGAAGAAAGCGTTTGGTATGCGTTTCTTTATTGGTCAGAGTATTGAGTACGGAGTTGGGAGGGCATGTTGCGGCTGGACAGGACATTGGTTCGGCCACTGTTGGAATATTGCGTGCAATTCTGGTCTCCTTCCTATCGGAAAGATGTTGTGAAACCTGAGAGGGTTCAGAAAAGATTTACAAGGATGTTGCCAGGTTTGGAGGATTTGAGCTACAGGGAGAGGCTGAACAGGCTGGGGTTGTTTTCCGTGGAGTGTCGGAGGCTGAGGAGTGACCTTATAGAGGTTTACAAAATTGAGGGGCATGGATAAAACATTTGATTTTTTTCCTGTATTTTACCGGATAGGGAAGATGTTAGGTTAATATTCTTTGTCACAGTCAGCCAATACAACCTTTGATGTCAAGGGCTGTCACTCTCACCTCACCTCTGGAATTCAGCTCTTTTATCCATCTTTAAAACAAGATTGAAATTAGGTTAGGAGCTGAGTGGTCCTGGCAGAACCCAAACTGGGCATCAGTGAGTAGGCAGTTGCTAAGCAGGGTTCCTTGGTAGCATGGTTGATGACATTTTCCATCACTTTACTGATGATTGAAACTGGACAGATTGGGCAATAATTAGATGGGTTTACTTGGTACTGCCCAAGTACCAAGTTTGACCTAAATATTTTCATAGTTTTCCTGTCTTAGCAACCAACAGCTTTTCATCCTTTGTTTTAAGTTCATCATCCGCCACTTCAATTCCTCTGAGTTCACTCTGTCTGTATAAACTCCTGTCACCACTTTTGAGACACACCTCGATTTTATTATCCTTCATGGTCTCTTTACTCCTGTGCATCAGTCACATAATGCTGACTGTGATCACTTGCTTGTGACCTTCAACAACCATATCCCTCTTCCCATGACCAACCCTAATTTCCTACTGTTCCCCAGATAAAAATTCACCAGGTCACTTTCACACTCCTAACTATTGAGCTCTTTGGTCCTCTATTTGCAATAACAATTCTACTCAATCTTACTTGCAGCTCTACCTTTGATGCCCTTGATCCTAATAAAAACCTCCTTCTCCCACTCTGCTCATTCCACCTTTAAGCTGTAAGGCTTCTGTCCCTGCTTCCGCATGTCAAGGAGAAGAGGGTTGCTCATTTATGATGGACAAATAGTTTAGTCATTCATCAACAAATCTGCAAAATCACTTCCACAGGCCAGAATTGTTCTTGAAATTGAAGATGTAAAATTTGGATTTGTTCGGGTAGCCCAGCAGCTCAGTGGTTATCCATGGTAATGGACAAAGACCTGGGTTTGATTCCACCCTCTGGCGACTCTGTAATATTCTTCCCATTCCTGGACATTCCCAAAGATGTGCAGATTATGGGGACTGGCCACCTAAATTGCCCCGTGGTGTCCAGGGATATGCAGGGTTACAGGGGTGGGCCTGGGTGGGATGCTCTTTGGAGGGTCGATGTGGAATTAATGGGCCAAATGGCCGCCTTCCACACTGTAGGCAATCAGTGACTCTATGATTTTAGAGTGCCAGTCAGGACCAACAGTTTGGGTTTCGAAGCGTACACAAACACCGATGGAGAAACAATGAAGCAGGATGAACTAATTAAGAAATGGAGAAGGCCATTGTCACATTGATGGTTCCAAACCAGCCCCCAACCCCTGTAAACCTTTTACGCAGAATACATGCATTTCTTTTACTGTCTCTGGAAGGACATTACCAAATCTCTGCATTGCAGTTACTGTGCAGGAACACAGCTATCAGCCCACTGCAGGCCGTTGTGCTATGTCTTTGCCTATTTAATATCATTACATTGTAATTGATAATGAAAACATATATAAATTGTGCTAATTTGAACTGCAGTGGAGAAGCACCTGGACTGTCCAGCATTGGCTCCCCACAGGTGTAATAAAGACATGACTTGACTTTGTAACTCAATTCCGATTATTGAAATTTTATAACACAGTATTTCTCAGACCATGGTTAAGATCCCATGAGAGACAGAAACTAAAAGCAGCATTGACAAAACACTACTTTGGTAGCCAACCTATACTCCAAACAGAAAAGATCCTCCATTTAACATTTAAAATGACTGAAAAGTACATCTGTGAGGGGGAATTTAAGTGGCCCCTTAAGTAGACACTTTATTCTCTAAGAACCAGTCTGAAGAGGCTCCTTATCCCTTTTACAGCGTGATAATTTCTAATCCTTGAATTGATTTTCATAATGTGGTTCTCTGGAGCTAGCTTCCTTCCTCTATCCAAAGCTAGTCAAATTTTCCAGCCTCATTTAAATCCTCAGTTTTGATCTCTTCAATAGTAAAACAATTCAAACTTGCTGATTTTATCTTTCATCACCCTTCTTCCCCATCTCTTGCAGACTGTAGCCTCATATTTAAAAATCTACGATTAGGTTTCTGTGTGTCACAGTATAGTGGTATTATGGTTTTGTTCTTGTACTTGTAATCCAGAAACTTAGACTAAAGATTTAGAGATTTGAGTTCAAGCACTACCATGGCAGTTTGCAAATGTTAATAAAAAGCTATTAAAATAGTAATGACCTCAGTGCTCATGGATTATTGTGAAAATCTAATTGGTTTATTAATATCCTCTAAGGAACTTGTTGTCCTTTCCCAGACTGGCCAGTATGTGACTTCAGTTGTGTAGGAATATGATTGCCTCTTAATTGGCACTGGACCTTCGTATTTTCTTCAGCCACAAAGAGGTCACACCCAAGCCACTAATCCTGGCAATGTCCTCCTTAAGGACAGCACAAACCTTTGCAAAATTGGGATATTCAAGGAACAACCTGTTCAGATTCATCTAACACCAAACCCAGGTATGTCCTAACCAGCAGCTGGACAGATTCACCAGAGGTGGCAGCATGGAGCAGGGGTGGAATTCCTCAACATTGACTCAAGAATCCGTAAGACTCGTGGCATTAGATGAAATATGAGCAAGGGAAACTCCTACTAATTTAACATCTACTGGATGAATCCATACTCCTATATGCTGAACACCAATTGATAGAAACACTGAGGATAGTAAAGGAATAGAACGTATTTTGGGTCCGGGCTACAATATTGATTATCAAGAATGGCTTGGTAACATGACCATTGGTTAAGCTGGTTGAGTCCTGAAGGCCATATCTGCCAGACTCAGACAGGTGGTGAGAGAACCAATAAGAGTAAAAACCTACTTAGCCTTGTCCTCCTGAATCTTGCCTGTCCCGGTAGTTATAGGAGGACTCGTTGCATCATTCCTAGTGGATACTAGGTCCTCACTTCACAATGAAAATGATCTCCATTGTATTGTGTGGCATTGCCACCCATTGTAAAGAATGGATTCAGTTCAGAAGTACAGCACCAAACTGGGCATCGATCATCAGCAGCAGAATTGTATCTATAGCCTCATGGTCCATCATTTCCCTCGCTCTACCATTGCCATCAAGCCAGGGGATGAACCTTGGGCAGTATAGGAGAAACTGCCAGCAGTAGCAGTCTTACTGAAATATGTTATGCTAACCTGATGAATCAGTACTTGTCTATTTGGTAAACCAGGACTCCACACATGCTAAACAGTGAAAAACAATGTGCTTTTGACAAAACTGGGTGGGGGGAGGTGGCAAGCATCGACCTATTGGTGGTGTCACTGGACTAGAACAAGATAAGATTCTGGGGACCTGTGTTTGAATTCCACTACAATAGATGGTCGTAAATTCAATAAGAATCTGGAATTGAAAATCTAATGATGACCATGACACTATCCTCAGTTGTCATAAAAAGCCATCTAATTCAATTAATATCCTTCAAGGAAGGACAACTACCTTAATTGGTCTGATCCACATATAACTCCAGACCCACAATGTGCTTGACTCTTAATTGCCCTCTGAAATGGTCTAGCAATTTCAGTTGTATTCACAGCTAGCAAGTCTCAAAAAAAACAATGAAACTGGATGGACTACCTGACAGCAATCTGTAAAGGTTGGAACCAACAGTGGCATATACAATCCTGCCGACTCTGTAAAGTGCTTCAATGGGAGAGCTGTCTCACAGACTGACATAGCAATTCTTATAGAATCTTACAAGTAATGCCCCAGATACCATGATCACCATCCCTGGATATGTCTTGTCGCAGTGGAAGGAGAGATCCAACAGGGATGGTGGCACATTGATATATGGGAGAGAGTTCCTCTTGGAGTCTGGAGCCCATGAATCATGCCATCAGGTTAAATATTGGCAAGGAAAACTCCTGCTGATTACTACATATGAAGTCCTTTTGGCTAATCGATCAGCACTGCTTCATGTTGAATACAACTGAAGGAGGCAAGGGCACAGAATATTCCCAAGTGGGGACTTCAATGCCCAGTGCTAAAGTTGTTCAACAGCAGCATTACGGATTGGGCTGTTTGAGTCTGAAAGGACGACCTGCACCCAATGGTCTTTCTGTTCAGCAACACTCCCCAGCACCTTACCATTAACTGTATCATTTATTTTGATCTGAATACTATGTGCAATTAAGATAGGCAGGGGCTGCAAGAACACAGCAAGCCAGGCAGCATCAGGAGATGGAGATGTCGACAATTCGGGTGTAACCCTTGTTTCTCCAATTAAATAAAGATGCATTAATTTTGCTCTTTTACCTTTTTCCTCCATTGATCTTATTTGTTTTTTTTAACTTGTGTATGCTCTCCCACTCTGGATATTATTTTGTAAATAGCTGCCCTGTAATGTTGCAATATCTATCCTCTTGCTTTGTAAGCTTACATTTCCCTTCTCCCAAACCCTCCCTGCTCTAATTGGTTTAAAGCCCTCTCTGCAGCTCACTGTCCCATCAACTTTGAAATCTGTTCCACTTAAACTGATCTTTGAACTAGACATTTAATTCTGTGGATCCGATATGCATGAGTAAACTCCATGTGAATATGTGTGCCCCATATGACAATAAAGCTAATTCTAATTCTAATGTGAATGTGCCCTGTGTGTTGTATACGCATGTGCGTGCTTCTGTTCAACTGTGTTATGTGTGTATGTTTTATATTTCCTATGTTATCTATAAATAAAAATTGTGTATAATAAAACCAACGTGTTTTGCTTTAATTTCAAACAGATCCACGCTCTTAACCTTTGGACAAAACATTTCGCGTTTTAAAGAACAAATACCTTCTTGATTTTCAATTGGCCAGAAAGCGGCAGTGTGTCTTCAAGAAGCAGTCTTCCTGTGTTTAGTGTGAGATGCCGAGAGTGAGTGAGTGAGTGACTGAGAGAGAGAGAGAAAGCCTTGTTTTGTAATGCAGGGGTTCTGTTGTCTTTGTGCGTGAAGAGGGTTGGTGAGCACTTGAAACGGTGGATGTGGTTGGAGCTTCTGATCACAACGCATTATCTTTTCCATAAATGGGGCTGCTTGCAAAAGTTGCTGGAAACCCGGAGGCATTTTAGCAGGGCTTACAATCGGATTTATTTGCTGTAAAAGTCGTCTCACCATAAAAGGGGAGCAAGCCGAGAGGGAGAGGCAGCGAAGGGGGCGGTGCAAGCACATCTGCAACTGAATCACCCTGAAGGAACAGCCGCGAAAAAGGGCGAGAGTGAGAAAGATCAACCACCCTTTACAGTCAGAGGCTCCTTGAAAACAGGGCAGGAAGTTTAATTTGCAGCACGTCCCGGAGCAGAAGGTTAGTGTGAGCCAAACCCTCTCCATTGCCTCTGCTTTAAGCCATGTTGCTGGGTCGATGGAAAAGCAGTCTGTTCAGCATTGCCCCATTCTATCTCCAAACTCACCTGGAGTCTGCTGTACCTCACTCCTGCCTCATCTCTCTAACCTTTCCTCCTCCCTCTGTCCTCTCCTTCATCTCTCCCTCCCCCCTGTCCTCTTCTCCGTCATTCCCTCCCCTCTAGTTCCCGGGAGCTCCGCCGCTGCTGCTCCATCTGGATTTTGAAGATTTCGCGTTTTCCAGATCCCCCCCCTTGGGGGGCATGTTTGGGGTGGGGTGGTGTTGGTGAGAATTTGTTCCTCTGCAGACGTTGTTGGACGGCACCTAGTGTCATAGGCTAGCGCCTCTCACATTCCTCCTTGTGGGTAGTTTGCTGGGATTGAGGCTGTTTCTTTTTTCATTTTCTTTCATCTTCGGATTTGGAAAAGAAATCCACTCACCACTCAATGGGTTTAATGGGTTACTTATGCAGATCCTTTGCATGCAGCTTTTTAGGTTTTGCATTTGTTCGATTGTTTTTCAGTTGTAAGGTTTTGGTGATGGCTGTACCGTTAATGCCTGTCTGAACTTTGTTGTGGATTTGACTGGCTTAAGTTTGGTGCTGGCATTTGTTGTTCATTTTGTTCCACGTTTCCAGAGAGTCTTGGATGAAAAAAAGCTTTCAGCTTGTTTGAACACGAACTGAGTGACCTCCCAAATTGTAACCATTTCGTGAATCTAATCGCCCAGTTGTAGCAACATCTACTTCTTAAATCTGCAATGAAAAACACAAAGTGCTGAAGAAACCCAGCAGAGCTGACATCATTTGTGGAGAAAGAGAATTAAGAATTAATATTACGTCTAAGATAATTTTAATATCAATGATTTTAATATCAATGTCCTAGCCTTAAACCTTTCAGACAAGGCAATGAATTCCAATCAAACACATCTCTGTTAAAAGAGAAAAAAAATCTGGTATCTGCAGCTGTGGCTAGGTGGTAGCATTCTGGCCAGAGATGTTCACTTACCACTTCACTGACTAAAGCACAGAATAGAACTTTAAACCTGGATCTTGCTAACCCCTCTCCCTTTGAAAAGGATGGGATTTCTTTCTGGGTCTCTCAACCAATATTTGTCCCTCAATAAGCAATCACAAAAAAAAACATAACTGTCACTACTGTGTCAGATGCTTGAATTGTTGTTAAGCACTTTGAGACATCAGGAAGTGAAATGTGCCATACCAATATAAGTTCTTTCTTTGAAAATTGCACTCCACGGCCCTTACCTTGTGCTTTCCTATAATGGAAGAAAGTGAGGACTGCAGATGCTGGAGATCAGAGCTGAAAATGTGTTGCTGGAAAAGCGCAGCAGGTCAGGCAGCATCCAAGGAGCAGGAGAATCGACGTTTCGGGCATGAGCCCTTCTTCAGGAATCCTGCCTGACCTGCTGCGCTTTTCCAGCAACACATTTTCAGCTTTCCTATAATGACCTGGATTTACCACATCCTAGAAATGGTGGAGGCCAAACATTGAATGTTTTCAAGAACGGGTTAGATATATTTCTTAGGGCTGAAGGGATCAAAGGGTATGGGGAGAAAGCAGGAGCAGAGTACTAAGTTGGATGATCAGCCATGATCACATTGAATGGCAGAACAGGCTCAAAAAGGCTGAGTGACCTACTCTATTTTCTATGTAAACATAGATAGCTTATCCAGTTCTTTTGAGCCTGTCTTCTGATGATCCCTACTATCTTCACTGTTCCCTGCATTGCCCTTTATGTTTCAGTGACTAGATCTGCTCTCCAGGAAACCTAACAATGATAGTGCCTAGCTTCAGCATTGCCTTGGAGTTCCAACTCAAATTTGGAAAAATATAGCGAATGGAGCTCGTCACAAGTAAAGGTGAGGTAATACATCTCAGCAGGGGCAAAAAAAGTCACAAGGGGTCACTTGTAAAGTGCAACTCAAGGAACTAATGAATTTCAAGAGTACAAATGTACCAATCACCAAATGTTGTGCCATAGGTTAGCACTGCAATAAAAGAAGTAAACCAAGCACTTGGTATTATTTCCAGAGGGATAAAATTCAGAAGTAGGGAGATTACATAAAACCTGGATCAAACCTTGGTTTGCCCACACTTAGCAGCATTACATGAAGTTCTGGTTGTTGTATTTTAAAACGGTCATAACAGCAGGGGAGAGGGTGCGAAGAACTCCAAGTGTGCATGTATCAGGAAAGGATGTTTAAAACATTATTCAACAGGATATGAGAATCACTACAATATTTATTTCCCGTCTCCAATTGCTCTCAGAGGCCTTCCTGAACGGCTGCAGGCTGTGTACTGTAGGAACATTCACAATGCTGTTAGGAAGGGAGTTGCGTGATTCTTATCCAGTGAAACTGAAGGAAGGGTGATATATTTCCAAGTCAGGATGGCTTGGAGGAGAACTTGCAATTGGTGGTGTTCCTATGCCCCTGACCTTCTAGATCCTAGAGTTCACAGGTGTGGAAGGTGTAATTGAAGAAGCCTTGGTGAGTTGTTACAATGCTTCTTGTAGGTGATATGCACAGCAGCCACTGTGCATCACTGCTGGAAGGAATAAATATTTTAAGGTAGTGGTACTTCTCTGCGCCAGATGTAAGGGCACAGAGGGAATATGCACCCAGGTGGTTCAGGATGTGGGGTGTGGGTACCTGAGAGACTTTCTGGAACCTGGATCCTATATGGAATTCTGAGCAGGAGCATGCCCAGTTTGGAGCACACAGCTTGCTAGGCTGTCCTCCAAACCATACTCAATGTCAGCTCCAAGCACCGCCGTTTTCAGGCAATGGATGGCATTGGCCATGAGCTTGGTGTCCATTGCCACCCTGCTTTCCAATTCCTGGGGGAACATCTAGCCCAGGGCCCTGCCACCCAGCACATCCCCAACGCTGGTCACCCCCACAGCCAAAGCCCTCCCCTTCTCCAAGCACTTGAACCTGCAATACTAGAGATATAGATTCCTGATCGGTGGGTTTCTGCTGATTACCGCTACTCCTGACAGAATCGACCATATTCCAGATATTGATCAGGTCCTCATAAAGGACCCTTGTTTTCTATGAACAGGAGTTGCATGTTGTAATTGAAGTCTCACACCTCAAGACGGAAGAAGTAGGTCACCAGGGTGCACCATCTAGGAGGTGGCTTGACATAAAGGTATCGCTACAGGGTCCGAAAGCAGAAAGTTGCCACGTAGGTGTGGAGGCACACTAGCAACTGACCATCTTTCTCAATGGGGAGCCTCTGAATTTTTCCCGTGGCCCAATACATCTCTTGTCCTAGAAGAAGTAAACCAACATCCTCTGGAATTTTGTAATAGAGCCAGAGGGAGGGATCAAAGGGACCAGGAGTACTATAGCATGGAGGTCACCAGCTGGTTTATGACCAGCACATGGCTCCCGTAGGATAGCACTCAGAGCTGTCTTGTCCAGTGGCCTGGACGAGCCAAGACTTTGGCGTCCAGTTCCTGCCAATTCACCAGCCAGGATTCCTCAGCTGGGCTAAGATAGACCAGAATATTTTCTAGGCAAAAGTGAGGACTACAGATGCTGGAAATTAGAGTCAAGAGCGTGATGCTGCAAAAGCACAGCAGATCAGGCAGCATCTGAGGAGCAGGGGAATCGACTTTTTCGGGCAAAAGCCCTTCATCAGGAATAAGCTCTGATGAAGAGCTTTTGCCTGAAACGTTGATTCTCCTGCTCCTGAGATGCTACCTGACCTGCTATGCTTTCCCAGCACCACACTCTTGGCCCCAGAATGTTTTCTAATCAACCTGTTCAGCAGTGCCACAATGACACATCTCTGGTACAGGTAGGACTTGAACCTTGGCCTCCTGGCTCAGAGGTAGGGAACATGGCCACTACACCAGAGGAGGCCCCTGCTATATTTATAATCTTGTTTTATTTATTTGAATAATCTGTGTTTTTAATTAATCTATACCTTTTAGTATTTTAACAATTCGTCTTATCTCGTCAAAGTTACTAAATTAAATATTTGCCTGCAATATAAACCATGACAAGAAATGGAGGCAAAAAGCAGCACCTCGCCTGCACAAAATTCCCAAACTATTCACTCTGTTCTACAGCCTCTTTATCCATCAGTCCATACTGTTTGTTTCCATCCACTTTTTTGAACCACACCCAATTCACACCTGGTGACTCAGGTTCCTGTTCACCTATTAGCAAACACAGCAACAAGCCTGAGACAGAGATGTTGGCCAAGGAACGCGGCGGTGTGTTGAAGTAGCAGGCAATAGGAAGAAAGAAATATTCTCCAAATCTGCAAGACTAGTAATAGGTCAAAGAACTGAATAGACTTTAAGAACCAACAAAGAATGACTAAAGAGGTATTAAGTACAGAAAACGCAGAGAAAGCTGGCTAGTAATGTGAAGATAATTCCACATACAAATGACTTTCAAAATACTTCCCCTCATCTCCCGAACAGTGCCCCTTATTTCTAGTCTACTGTACAAGGAAAACTATCTACCTATAGTATCCATATAGCTAGTCCTTCAGTATATTAAATAAGATCACCTTTGGATTTTCTAAATTCCAAAGAGTTTAATTTGAATTTGCATTTTGGTAAAACAAACAAGGGCAGGATTTATACAATTAAAAATAGGGCTTTGGGTAGTGGGGTAGAACAGAGACCTAGTGGTTCAGGTACATAATTCTTGAAATTTACATCACATGTAGACAGGGTGGTTAAGAAAGCGTTTAGCATGCTTGCTTTGTTGACTCAGACCTTTGGAGTATAGGAGTTGGGACGTCATGTTGGGGTTGTACAGGAGGTTGGTGAGGCCTCTTCTGGAGTACTATCCAGTTCTGGTCACCTTGTTATAATAAGGATATTATTAAGCTGGAGAGGGTTGCAGGGAACGGAAGGTTTGAATTAGAAGGAGAGGCTGGGACTTTTTTCACTGGAATGTAGAAGGCTGAGGGGTAATGTTGTAGAAATTTATAAACTCATAAGGGGTATAGATAAGGTCTCTTTAGAGTTGGGAATTACAAGATTAGGGAGCTTATTTTTAAGGTGAGAGGCAAAATATTTTAAAAAACATGAGGGGCAGCTTGTTTTTTTTTTAGAGTGTATGGAATGAACTTCCAGAGGAAGTGGTGCATATGGGTACAGTTGCAATGTTTAAAAGATATTTGAATAAGAGCAGCATGGTGGCTCAGTGATTAGTACTGCTGCCTCACAGCACCAGGGACATAGGTTCAATTCCAGCCTCGGGTGACTGTTTTTGCACATTCTCCCTGTGTCTGCATGGGTTTCCTCCAGTTTCTGCCCACTATCCAAAGATTAGATTAGATTAGATTCCCTACAGTGTGGAAACAGGCCCTTCGGCCCAACAAGTCCACACCGACGCGCCGAAGCGTAACCCACCCAGACCCATTCTCCTACATTTACCCCTTCACCTAACACTACGGGCAATTTAGCACGGCCAATTCACCTGACCTGCACATTTTTGGATTGTGGGAGGAAACCGGAGCACCCGGAGGAAACCCACGCAGACACGGGGAGAATGCGCAAACTCCACTCAGAGAGTCGCCTGAGGCAGGAATTGAACCACTGTGCCAACGTGCCGCCCATGTGCAGGTTAGGTGAATTGGCCATGCTAAAATTGCCAATAATGTTCAGGGATGTGCAGGTTAGGTTAGTAAGAGGAAATGTAGAGTAATACGGTAGGGGAATGGGTTTAGGTGGGTTATTGTCTGGAGGGTTGGTGTGGACTCAGCCTGAAATAGCCTGTTTTCACACTGTAGGGATTCTGTGATTCTCTGATCACTACATTTAATAGGAAAAAATTGGAATTATAGGGGCAGGTGGGACAAGTTTAGTTTGGGAACTCGCTCAGCATGAACTGGTTGGACTGAAGGGTCTGTTGGCGAAAAGTATGGCACTGGAAAAGTACAGCAGGTAGGCAGCATCCGAGGAGCAGGAGAGTCGACGTTTTGGGCATAAGCCCTTCATCACGAATGTGTGGGTCTGTTTCCATTCTGTGTGACTCTATGACATTTGCAGCTGATTGCCAGTTAACCAGCACTGACAGGGAGTTTCTGCTAAATACTGACTAACTTGCAGTTTTAAAGTTTTAAATTGTATTCAACTAAATTTCACTTTGACACACTGTTGTTTATAAGAGTGTCTCACATACACTAAATACCCATCTCCTACCCTGTTTGTTATGCACCCTTTTCTGTCGCCACTTTGTAGACCTTTGTGTGGATATCTTCTAGTGTAGTTCAGCTATTATCTGATCATAATGTTGCTTTTCTACCAGATGGAGATGCTTCGACGTTCCTCTGTCTTTGCTGCTGAAGTGATGGACGTTTTTGACCGCTTTCCGCCTGAGAAAGAGCTCATTTCTCAAGCGAAAGCACTGTGCCGAGATTACATCCATTCCCGCCTGATCCGAGCTGGAATTGTTTGGAGTAAACCAGAACCTGCTGTTTCTAGTCCAGCGAGCAAACTTACTGAGGTTTCAGCCGCACTTCTTCACTTGGGTAAGTTTACCACCACAGGAGCACAGGAGAATCCGAGAGAGAGGAATCAGCAATCTTCATGATAGGAATGGAAAGAGTCAGGAGAGTTGAATGGTGAGAGTTGGAGTGAGAGCAAAAAGAATAGAGGACGGGTGATAGAGTTGCTTGGAATGAGTTATGGCAAGATACAGAAAAGAGATTCAAAATAATCAAAAATCAGGAACTCAATGCTCATTTTTCAGTTGATACTAAACAATGGAGAGGTTTGGAATTTGCAGGTTCCTGTGGTATTCAAATCTGACGATGGTCACCGCATTATAAGAAGGATGTGGAAGCTTTGGAAAGGGTGCAGAGGAGATTTACTCGGATGTTGCCAGGTATGGAGGGAAGGTCTCATGAGGAAAGGCTGAGGGACTTGAGGCTGTTTTCATTAGGGAGAAGAAGGTTGAGAGGTGACTCAATAGAGACATATAAGATATTCAGAGGGTTAGATAGGGTGGACAGAGAGATTCTTTTTCCAAGAATGGTGACGGCGAGCACGAGGGGGCATAGTTTTAAATTGAGGGGTGATAAGATATAGGACAGATGTAAGAGGTAGTTTCTTTACTCAGAGAGTAGTAAGGGTATGGAATACTTTGCCTGCAACGGTAGTAGATTCGCCAACTTTAAGTACATTTAAGTCGTCATTGGACAAGCATATGGACATACATGGAATAGTGTAGGTTAGATGGGCTTCAGATTGGTATGACAGGTCGGCGCAACATCAAGGGCCAAAGCGCCTGTACTGCGCTGTAATGTTCTATGTTGTTCTCTGTATGCAGTGGGAATTACAGAGGATCCCAACAAATCAGATGGAAGTTAAAGTTTCTTCGTTCTGTCATTATAAAGCACCAGTCAAGAAAACAAACACGGTGCTGCAGTGCAGAGGATTATTTATGATTCTATGCTGCCACGTGGGCTGTGCCATCTGGCAACATTAATCTGAAACTTGGCTGGCACAGTAAGGACTCAGTCTTTGTCTGAGAAGACAAGCAGGCAACTTCCTCACAGTTATCGATCAATGATCTGAAATCCCTCAGCAGATAGAGGTTGATTACCGTAACAGGAAGTTAAGCAAGAGAGTGACTTATCACAGTTCCATGTAAGAAAAAGGATTTCAAAGCACATGGTCAACCTAAGGGAGACTTCAGCTAAGTGATTACATCTGGGAATTTGGTTCAAAGTTGCAAGATAGAAAGATGTGCTGTAAATGAGGTTGCCTGGCAGAATTAATGTGTGCTGGCTGGGAGTTTGCTGAAAGATGGGAAGGAGGTGTTCTTTTGCTTTTTTTTTCTAGCCTCCAGCATTTGATTTCTGATTTTGTGCTGTGAGGGAGCTGCTAAATCAGTACCTGGTTTTAATAAAGCTGTAGACTCTATAAACCTTAAACCTTATCAGTGTTGTAAAGCAGTCCTGGAGAAGGGTTCCACCCAAAACATCGACTCCTCCACCTCCTGACGCTGCCTGGCTTGCTGTGTTCTTCCAGCCTCCTGCTTGTCTACCTTGGATTCCAGCATCTGCAGTGTTTTTTGTCTCTTGTAAAGTTTACTGGCAGGGCTGAAACATATATTGGGAGTTGAAGGCTTTATTACACTAGATTAGATTCCCTGCAGTGTGGAAACAGACCCTTCGGCCCAACCTGTCCACACTGACCCTTCGAAAATTAATAGTTACTAACTAACACATATTAGAAGTGGCATGGCAGGAAATGTGCAACAGTTTCAAACTGTGGGAGTTTCTGGATGGTGGTGTGATCCAGGGCAAACATATTTGCAGTAAGTGCTTGTGGCTGTGGAGTTTCAAACTCAGTGAGTTAGAGGCCAAGCTGCACATACTGCAGCACACTAGAGAGGGGGAGAGTTACATGAACACTTTATTCCAGGAGACGGTCACACCACAATGGATGTGTTTTCTGGTTTGTTCAGTGGTCAAGGACAGGAAAGTGTGACTGCAAGAGAAGCTGGTAAGAGGACCTGGAGGGAGGAGCGCAGGAATTACCCAGAGGCTTTGGTGTTTTTGTTCAGCGAGTTTGAATGAGAGTGAGGACTGCAAGGTGGATGTGTTAACTGGCCATGGCACCTTAGCACAAGAAGCCATTCATGAGAGGGGACGGGGACCAAGAAGTGGTTGTAGGGCATAGTGCAGTGAGGTGGATTGACCCTGTTTTCTGCAGCAAAACGTGCAAGTTCAGATGGCAGTGTGGTCTGCCTGGTGCCAGAGAAGGACGTACAGTAGGAACAGGAGAATCCGGTGGTTGTAGTTCATGTTCATACCAATGACCTTCGTGGAAATAGGAAAGAAGTTCTGCTGAGGGAATTTGAGAAATTAGGTACTCGATTAAAAAAGCAGAACCTCAAAGGTAAAAATCTCTGAATTTTTCACCTGAGCCACATGCAAGTTGCCATATGATGAATAAAACTCGAGGCTGAAAGATGTGTATAGACATAGTGAAGTCTGGATTGTGGAGCACTGCCATAGCACTAGGGAAAATGAGATCTGAACCAATGGGGAAGTCTACTCGTGAACCTTTTTGGGATTGGTCTTCTCGAGAGATGTCTAAGTAAGGAAGTAAGTAGGCTTCAAACTAAACAAGGAAGATTGAATCATCAAGCTTCAGTAAATGTAACCAATCAAGAATAGACTTGAAGCAGGAGATCAAAACACTAATGTGGAAAGTGAAGGTCAGAGAGTGGCAAGGAAGGACACAGAGAAAAACCTAAGATCCTACCAGACATCTAGGCTAGATTCTGCCAAGACACCAAAAAACACAAAGGTTCTATGTCTGAATATGCCTAGCATTCATAATTAAGTAAATTAATATCATAGAGTCATTGAGTAATTCAGCATGGAGTTCTGTCCAAACTGGTCCATGCTGACCATGGTGCCCACTCAGCTAGTTCCAAATGCCTGTATTTGGTCCATATCCCTCTAAACCCTTCCCATTCATGTACCTATCCAAATGCTTTTTTTTTAATGATATTTTTATTATCAAATGCTTTTTAAATGTTGCTATTGTAACTGCCTCAACCACTTTCTCTGGCAGCCATTCCATATATGCACTGCTCTGTGCATGAAGATGTTGCCCCTCAGGTCCTTCTTAAATCTTTCTCTTCTCATTTACCTATGCTCTCTGGTTTTCAATTCTCCATCCCTGGGAAAAAGACAATCTGCATTCATCCTATCAGTGCCCCTCATGATTTTATACACCTCAATAAGGTCATCCCTCATTCTCCTACGTTCCAAGGAACAAAGTCCTATCTTGGCCAACTTCTCCCGATAACTCAGGCCTACTAGTCATGGCAACATCCTCTAAATCTTCTTTGCACTCTTTCCAGTTTAACTATGTCTTTCCTATAACAGGGTGATCAAACAGGACACAATACTCCAAGTATGGCCTCACCAATGACTTATACAACTGTAACATAACATTGCAACTCCTATACTCAGTGCCTTGAATGACGACGGCCAGCATGCTAAATGTCTTCCTCACCACCCTGTCTCCCTGTGACACCACTTTCAATGAACTATGTACTTGTACTCCTAGGCCCCTCTGTTCTACAACACTCCTGAGGACCTTACCATTTACTGTATAGATTCTACCTTGGTATGACTCTGCAAAGTGCAACACCTCACATTTTTCTGTATTGAAATCCATTTGCCAATCCTCAGCCTACACCCCATCTGACCAAGATCCCTCTGTAAGTTTTGATAACCTTCCTTCCTATCAATTATACCT
Source organism: Chiloscyllium plagiosum (assembly GCF_004010195.1). Taxonomy (NCBI): domain Eukaryota; kingdom Metazoa; phylum Chordata; class Chondrichthyes; order Orectolobiformes; family Hemiscylliidae; genus Chiloscyllium; species Chiloscyllium plagiosum. Next base: position 5,254,657 of record NC_057722.1, on the reverse strand, counting down.
CCTAATTCTACATCATCCGCAAACTTGAATTCATATAATCTGGTAGCCATTACTGTAAAGTGGCTGCAGGATGACAAGGATTGGGTTCAGAATACTAAGAGAGATCTGACAATCAAGAATCATAAGAAGTGAGGTAGAAGTGGAGGAGAGCACTTTTTATCAAAGACCTTTGTTCAGGGGATCAGGATATGGAATCAGATTGGGTGGAGATGAGGTATAATAAGACCATGAGACAGAGGAACATTTGTGGGCCATTCATTCAGCTCATTGAGTCTGCTCCACCATTCAAGGAGATCATGGCTCGTAATCCTCAACTCCACTCTTCTTCCTTCTCCTATAACCCTCAATTCCCTTACTGATTAACGAATCTGTTTATCTTAGCCTTAAACAGACTTAATGACCCAGTCTCTTCAGTCGTCTGCAGTAAAGAATTCCACACATTCACTAGCCTTTGAGAGAAGAAATTCCTCCTCATCTTTGTCTTAAATGTGTGACTCCTTATTCTAGGATTATGGCCTGAGGTCCTAGATTATCTCCCAAGAGTAAACATCCTTTCCGTATCTACCCTGTCAAGTCCTCTAAGAATCTTGCCTGGGAAAAGAGGTCACAAATGGGAGTGATCTACCCTGAACAGTAACCGTAACATAGGAAGAAGTATACATGAAGAAATATTGGGTGCTTGTGATAAAGAAACATTGATAATCAAAGGTGATTTTAATCTACCTATAAACTGGAAAATCAGATTGTCAGTAGTAGTCTCAATGAGAAGTTTATAGAAGGTTTTGACATAATTTCTTGGATTAGCATATATTGTAACTGATCAGAGGACAGGCTTTACTAGACTTGGAATTGTGTACTGTGGAGTTAATTAATGACCTCAGAGTAAAGACTCCTCTTATGATTAAATTTTATTTGAAGTTGTGAGCATCATAAACTGAAATAAGGGCAACTATGTTGGCATACTAGCATGAATAGAAGGTTTGGTGACCAACAGAAAACTGATTCTGCATAAATGAGTCTTTTTCAGATTGACAGGATATGATGAGTAGAGTCCTGCAGGAATCTGTGCTGGGCTCTCAATGTTTACAGTTTATATCAATGAACTAGGTGAGGGCATTGAAAGCATGATGACTAAATGTAAAGATGACAAAGATAGGTATGAAAGTACATTCTGAAGGAAGGATAAGAAAGTTGCAGACAGGTGAAGATAGGTTGAATGAGAGCATATAATGTAGGAAAATATGAAATTGTTCATTTTGGCAGGAAGAGTGAAAAACAAAGAATGACTTCAATGGGGAATGACTGCAAAATTCTAATATGCGGAGGGATCTAAGTATTAATGCATAAATCATGATAAATTAGTATACAGGTATTGCAAGAGATTAAGATGGCCAATGGAATGCTGTCCTTATGGTAAGAGTTAAACAATAAAGTAAAGTTGTGCTTCAGTTATACAGGGTATTGGTGAGGCCATGTTGTGACTATTGCCCTGCAATTGATAATTGGAATGAGCAGACTGTGTCTTATGAGGAAAAATTGGTCAGGCTGGACTTATTTCCACTGGAGTTTAGAAGAGTGAGGGATGACTTGGTTGACATCCTGAATGGTCTTGACAAGGTGGACTTGGAAAGGATGTTTCCTCTTGAGGGTGAATCCAGAGTTTAAAAATTAGGGGTTGCCCTTTAAGCAAGAGATGTGGGGGAGAAAAGAATTGTTTAAAGGTTGTGAGTTTGGAACTTTCTGACTCAGGAAGTGATAGAGGTTGGTCATTAAGTATTTTTAAGGCAGGGTTGGATTGATTCTTTTTGGACAGGGAAATCAAAGGTTATGTGGGGTAGATGGGAATGTGGAATTTGGAATGTAGACAGATCAGCCAGGATCTTGTTGAATGGCAGAGCAGGCTAGGAGGGCTCAGTGGCCTGCTTCTGCTCCTAGTTCCCATGTTCATATGTTTTTCAAACGACGGGTCAAGGGCTGTTTGAACCCAAATTTATAACCTGTGCTCCTCCATCTTCTAGCTATCCCCAGCAGCATATGATCATAATGTTCTCTCTTCTTGTAACATCATTGAGTTATGATGCACCATTTTGTACCTGAGCTGTATGGTGAATACTGGGTCATAAACAAAACAGGAAGGTGGTGTCAGGAAGTACCATGGAGCAGATCTCTGTCCTGTGTCATGAGGACAAAAAGAATTTAAAAGGGGTGAATACGAAGGAACTTTGAAATGTATTTACACTCACTCTTTCTCACTTTCCCCCACACTCCCTCTCTCACCTCTCTCTTTCTCCTTGATCTATGTCTTTCCTTTCTCCCTCCCCTTTCAGTTGCTACTTTCCTCTCTTTCTCTCCGAACCTGTGTGTTTCACACTCATCCTTTTCCCCCATAACCTGAGTCCAACACTATAGCAACTGCTGAAATTGATTTTTACCAAGTAGAGATCAGTCTAATGCATTTTCTCAAGTTAAACCAGAAATGCCAAAAAGTAACATAGGCATAAACTAGAAAAACAAGCATAGCGCTGATTTCAAGAAAGTATGTTTACACAGACTGATAGCTTAAAGGTATAGTGGAGGGGAAAAAAAAACTAGTCCTTTGTAAGTTGTGGTGTTTGGACAATGGATTTCAATAGAAGGATTAGTAAGTGAACCCTGAAGTGTTCCTCTTTAGTTTGGGATCTCTGTAAATTCTAGGACAAGAGGTCATAGTCTTAGGATAAGGGTAGAAAATTTAAAGTGGAGTTGAGGAGAAACTACTTCTCCCAAAGGGTTGTGAATCTGCAGAATTTGCCACCCCAAAGTGTGGTGGATGCTGGAACAGTCAGTAAATTTGAGGAGCAGTCAGACAGACCTTTAATTGTAATGGGGTTGAAGGGATATGGAGAAAAGACAGGAAAATGGGGATGAGGAGCATATCAGTCATGATCGAATGGCAGAGCAGACTCGATGGGCTGAATGGCCTAATTCTGTTCCTATATCTTATGAACTTGGACTGATTAGGGATAGTCAACATGGCTTTGTGCGTGGGAAATCATGTCTCACAAACTTGATTGAGTTTTCTGAAGAAGTAACAAAGAGGATTGATGAGGGCAGACCGGTAGATGTTATCTATATTGACTTCAATCAGGCATTTAACAAGGTTCCCCATGGGAGACTGGTTCGCAAGGTTAGAACTCATGGAATACAGGGAGAACTAGCCATTTGGATACAGAACTGGCTCAAAGGTAGAAGATAGAGGGTGGTGTTAGAGGGTTGTTTTTCAGATGGAGGCCTGTGACCAGTGAAGTGTCACAAGGATTGGTGCTGGTCCACTATTTTTCATCATTTATATAAATGATTTGGATGTGAAATTAAGAGGTATAGTTAGTAAGTTTGCCGATGACATCAAATTGGAGGTGTTGTGGACAGCGAAGAAGGTTACCTCTATTTACAATGGGATCTTGATCAGATGGGCCAATAGGTTGAGCAGTGGCAGATGGAGTTTAATTTAGATAAATGCAAGGTGTTGCATTTTGGGGAAGCAAATCTAAGCAGGACTTATACACTTAATGGTAAGGTCCTAGGGAGCGTTGTTGACCAAGGAGACCTTGGGGTACAGGTTCATAGCTCCTTGAAAGTGAGGTTGCAGGTAGATAGGTAGTGAAGGCGGCGTTTGGTATGAGTATTGAGTACAGGAGTTGGGGGGGGCATGTTGCAGTTGTACAGGACATTGGTTAGGCCACTGTTAGAATATTGCATGCAGTTCTGGTCTCCTTCCTATTGGAAAGATGTTGTGAAACTTGACAGGGTTCAGAAAAGATTTACAAAGATGTTGCCAGGGTTGGAGGATTTGAGCTATTGGGAGAGGTTGGAATAGGCTAGGGCTGTTTTCCCTGGAGCATTGGAGGCTGAGGGGTGATCTTATAGAGGCTTATAAAATCATGAGGGATAGGATAAATAGACAAAGTCTTTTCCCTGGGGTGGGGGAAGTCCAGAAATAGAGGGCATAGGTTTAGGGTGAGAGGGGAAAGATAAAATAGACACCTAAGGGAGGATGGTATGTGTATGGAATGAGCTGCCAGAGGAAGTGGTGGAGGCTGGTACAATTGCAACATTTAAGAGGCATCTGGATGGATATATGAGTAGGAAGGGTTTGGAGGGATATGGGCCAGGTGCTGGCAGGTGGGACTGGATTGGGTTGGGATATCGGTCGGCGTGCAGAGTTGGACCGAGAGGTCTGTTTCTATGCTATACATCTCTATGACTCTGAACTTACGAACAAAGGAAATGGGAAATTGATAGTCTAAGTAAAAATATTTTGACTGATTTTTATGCAAGGATTATCACTGCAGATCCAGGTGATATACTATATTGACAGTTTGTAGGCCTCAGGCAGTTGGGGGTGATGCAGATTATATCTTCCATTCTCCTGAATTTCTAATCATGGATATATGGGCCTATCATTATTTTGTGGGGGGGGGGGGGGGGGGGGGGGGGGGGGGAAGCTGCAATGAGGAAGTTGGATTCTTGGATTTCCTTCTTCCAGATGACTCATTCACATAGAGATTTGTTAGAGAGAAAATAATAATAGAACTGTAAAGTACAGGCTAGTCATTTGGACCATTGTGCTCATATCAGTTCTTGTAGGGGATACTATTAAAAGTGTGATGCAGCTGCTTATACAGACTCCTTATGTCTCAAATCTGGAATAATCTCAGGAATTTACATGTTGTTTTTCTGTTGGAATATCCTCATAACAATTTGCCGTACTGAAAAGGGATGAAATTGGTGTTCAGCCAGAACTCAAAATGGCAGGAACAGCTTGTTTCTTCCCCCCCCCCCCATCCAGCAGTATTTTCCAGGACCTGCAGGCTCTTGTAATCGACCCAACGCATCACCAATCCCCTCTGTTTACAATACACCCAAAAGAAAGGAAGGAAGATTTTAATTTATATAAGCACCTTTAGTAACTCCAGGATGTTCTAAAGTGTTTCTTTCCTTTTTGTTTGTTTACAGCATGTGAGCATCACTGGCCTGGCCAGTATTTATTGCCCAGCCTTGATTCCATTCCCTAGGTGTCAACCACACTGTCCTAACAAAGTGGACATGGAAAGGATGTTTCATCTTGTAGGAGCGTTCAGAATTAAGAGGTTTAAAATTAGGGGTCACACTTTTAGGACAAAGATGAGGAGAACTTTTTTCTGAGTGTTGTGCAAGTTCAGAACTCTCTTCCTTAGAAGAGCACAATATTGAATATTTTTAAAGTTAAAAATCACACAACCCCAGGTTATAGTCCAACAGGTTTAATTGGAAGCACTAGCTTTCGGAGCGACACTCCTTCACCAGGTGATTGTGGAGGGCTTCACCTGATGAAGGAACGTCGCTCCGAAAGCCAGTGTGCTTCCAATTAAACCTGTTGGACTATAACCTGGGGTTGTGTGATTTTTAACTTTGTACACTCCAGTCCAACACCGGCATCTCCAAATCATGAATATTTTTAAAACTGAGTGGATAGATTGTAGTTAGCAGAATCAAAGTTATCAGAAGTATATTGAATTCAAAACACAAACAGATCAACCATGGTCTTGTTGAATATCAGAGCAGATTTGAGGGGCAGAATAGTCACCCAGTTCTAAAATGTTATCATCCTGGTGGTGAGTTGATGAAGGATCAAACTGGAGCCAGTCTTTACTCAATTTAGATTTATTTACAGCATGTGCAAATGTATATTAACTCAAGCACCACCAGAGTGTCAGTAAGTCTGTCATGATTTGGAGATGCCGGTGTTGGACTGTAAAACTCTGTTATCTCACTTTTTAGATTAGAATCAATCTAAACATCAGGTCATAGACAGAGAACACAGGGGGCTAACATCTTCAACACATCGTCTAGCTATCACCATTGTTAACAGCTAACCCGAGAATGCAACTTTAAAAAAAAGGGTTTTGTGATTTACACATGAAAGAAGTGAAACTATCACTGTATTCTAACAGAGGAAAGGCTTAACAGACAATCAATTTTTCAATATATAATTTCAGTTACATCAACTGCAAATTCCTGTTGGACTATAACCCTGGTGTTGTGTGATTTTTAAGTAAGTCCGTCAGTATTTAAGAAAAATATTTTAATTCACCTGTTTGGACATGTTACAATGCATCTCCGGGTCAGCTGTGATTTGTGTCTGGACCTTCTGGCTGAGAGGTCTGGATACTACCACTACCCTACAAGGCCATAAAACATGGGGCTTGAACCCACAATGCTGAGATTTGAAGATATTAGGAGGAAGGAGACATCAGAGGTACGTTCTTTACGCAGAGAGTTGTGAATGCATTGAATGCGTTGCTAGCAGAGGTGGTGGAAGCAAAGTCATTGTGGACACTTAAGCGACTGCTGGACATGCACATGGATAGCAGTGAGTTGAGGGGTGCGTAGGTTAAGTTACTATATCTTACATTAGGATTAAGTCTCGGCACAACATCGTGGGCCTAAGGGCCTGTTCTGTGCTGTACTTTTCTATGTTCTAACTGTCCCATGCTGTATTGATGGAGCTAACAGGCCAGTGTCTAATTTTATGTGTTCAAGTAACATTGCAATCAGTGCCTTCCATCTGAGTATATTTAATCACAAATTGATATGCAGTTAGCAGGTCTCTCTTGTGGAACAGTGATAGTGTCCCTACCCCTGCCCTGAGAAGCTGGGGTTCAAGTCACACCTGCTCCAAAGATGTGAAATAACATCTCTGAACAGGTTGATTAGAAAAATAGGTTAATTAAAAAAATTATACAATTAACAGTTGATGCTTTCTGTCCACTGCAAAAACAGCAGACAGTTTTACAAAGAATGTAAGTGTGAATTTTTAAAAATCTAAATCTGGGTGTTTAATTCACTAGCTCTAAACATGGAAACCTAATGTCTGGAATAATGCTTTGGAATTAGGACGTTCCTGTTGCACACAAACAGTGTGCATGTTGAATAGACTTCTGAATACAATAATGAGATCGGATCATCTTGAAAATTGATGTCTGTTGAAAACCCAAAAACAATATGAATCAAACATTAATTGGCTGGACTTTGGTCCTAGTGTCCTTTTTAATGCAAAGAGGCTTTGAGGCTCAGCACCAATTGTTATGGACTTAAAATAACAGACACTGGAGTTTTCAGACCTACTAGAATAAAGGTTATCAAATTTGAACCTTTCAGGCCTACAGCCCAAAATCTCAAACGAGAGGGATGGAAGCAGGCCAGACTTTTGCAACGCCTACGACATTAGGTGAATAGAGGGTTAGAAACTGCTAAGGCTTAACACAGCAATGGTTGAGGAAAAGTCAGCAATGAAACTTTCCAATCTAGAGGCTACAATACACCCTTTAAATAACTTGGAAATGGCTGTCTGCCAAAATGTGTTACTCATGATTTGTGGACTGTTTGAGGAATTGAACAGAACTGAACAGGCTGAGGCTCTTTCCTTTAAAAAAGGGAAGGAAGAGAGGTCTTTAAGACTCTGAAAAGAAGTCTTAAGAAGGGGTCTACAGGATAAGGGTAGGGAAGACCATATATGAAGAAAATTGAAAGTAGGGATTGTCACAAATGAATTTGAGGGGAGCTCTGGAGAACCAATCCAGAGAAGGGTTAAAATGTGAAACTTGTAACCAAAGAGGGTAATGGAGGTGAATAATGCAGATTAATTCAAGCAGAAATTGGATAAGCGTGCAAGGAGAGATGAACTAAAGTGGGAGGATGGTGGTGTGGAACATAAGCACTTGCATAGACCAGTTAGCTGAAATGGCCTGTTTCTATGCTGTTTAATTTTATGTGACTGGCGTTATGGAAGAAGATGGCATTGGGAAGTTAACTCCCTGATTTGTTCAAAGTGATTCCTTATTTCCAGCACAGAACATTTAGTTGGAAATGAGTGGACAACTCAAGTGAATCCCCAGCTCAAACTTTATGCAATCTTGCTCTCTCCATGACCTTTGTTTTAAGATGTGTTCTGAGCATTACCAAGATAAGTTATCTTGATTTGTATGTTGTCCATTTATAAGCACTAGATCATTATGTCTCAGCTACCCATTTACCAAGGAAGACCAAACAGACCACGAAGCTCTCAGTGAACAGAGCATCCAGTATAAATAGACAGTCTAAATTTTACATCAGAGTTCTGTCCATGACCAGCATGAGCCACTGTAAAATAGAGATGTCGTGGTTGTTTCTTGGATAGCATGACCTGATGTTTATGTTCATAATTCTGCAGTCAGATAATGCTTGAATTTTAATACAGTACAAACTACTCCCCTTATGTAAAGGCCGTACAGTCAACATGAAGAACCCTGACATACGACTGGGGTCATGATGAGACCTTATGACATCATCCTGTGTAGCTAATGCTATTATGTTTTCTGCATCAAATGTGATGGGTTGAATGATCTTTTCATACCCACATCTGCTGCAAATATAAACAAAGGTTTGTTGTTTCCTAGAGATTTTTTTTTCCCTTCAAATTTACCTAATGTAGTTAATATTGATGTGGCCTCAGAATTTATACAAAAGCAATTAAAAACGTAAGAAATCAAAGCAGAAATAGACCAGCTAGCCCTCAAGCCCTCTTTGCTATTCTCAGATTGTGGTCTTAACCCTGATTTCTCGCCCTCCCTGCCACAACCTTTGAACTCCCCTATAGATTACAAATCTGTCAAATTCAGCTTCCACTGCTCTCCGAGATAGAAAACTTCAAAGGTTGGGCATTGTAGGTTGCATGATTCTACAGGCTCGAAATGACAGTCAAAGGTAAGATCTAAATTCATAGTTTCATATTGACGAGACAATTACCATCCAACTGAGCTACTAGACATGAGGCTTTACACGTCTATATTTTTATCCTGAATGGGTAAATTAACACTCGCCATTGTAGAAGGGAGCTCACCCCCACCATCTCAAGGGCAACTAGGGATGGATAATAAATGCTGACCCAGCCAGCAGAACCCACATCTCGTGAAAGAATAAATAAAGCTCACAAGAAAATAAATTATATCACTTCCTCCTTGACTGGATTGAATGGAACTCCCATGCATAATGTCATAAACCTTCATCAGCTGATAGAGAATGTATCAATTGTGAAGAGATAGAGCTGTCACCATCATTGCTCTCACTCAGAAAACAAAAAGTACCAACTAGCAACATTTCTTTTTTTCTCTCTCTCTCAAGGTGATGAGTTGGAGTACATCAGACCAAATGTCTACAGGAACATTGCCAAACAGTTGAATATCTCAGTCAGTTCTGAAAGCATCGTATCTGATGCATTCCTGGCTGTCGCCACTGAGCTTTTCTCTGCAGGTAAATTTCGGAAATATTACTCTGTATGTATGTTCGACTGGTGGGAATGGGATGCTGGTCCCTGTTGCTCTTGTACTGCCGAACAATGTCTGCTCCATGTATAAAACATACATGACTAATGTTAATATCCACACAGCTTCAGCTCTTCCATGCTGTACATCTCTGTGACTCCATGACTATTGATGTCATTCTGGGTTTTTGTGTAGGTTTCGATACTTGCACCCTGCTCTCGTTCCTGTGGTTCTTTCCCTGCAGAGCAGCCTGAACAAGCAATCTGCTTCTAGATCTCAACTAATAACTTAACTGTGTTTTAGAAAGTAAATCATGTGGCTCCATTATCTTCCCTTTCCTGCAATGGTAACATCTCTGCTTGGCTCATCTCCCACCACTGTGGTAATTGAGATGAGGAACTTCAGCTTCAGCTATGCCGCAAACACAAATGGCAGCTGGCAAGTAGCATATACGTTCCTCAAATTTTTCAAGTTATTTATCACTGCCTTTCTGATCATTTAATTCATCTCTCCACAGATGCTGCCAGGCCTGCTGAGTTCCTCCAGCATTTTCTGTTTTTTATTTCAAATTTCCAGCATCAGCACTATTTTGGTTGTAGGCAAAAGTGAGGACTGCAGATGCTGGAAATCAGAGTCTAGATTAGAGTGGTGCTGGAAAAGCACAGCAGGTCAGGCAGCATCCGAGGAGCAGGAAAACTTTTGCCCGAAACGTTGATATTCTTGCTTCTCGGATGCTGCCTGACCTGTTGTGCTTTTCCAGCACCACTCTAATCTAAACACTATTTTGGTTGTATCCAATTGATCAGTGTTTTTAACTTCTACCTCTGGTTTCTTTAATTACTGTATCATTGTCTGTCAGTACTCCCTGTAATTCAGATCCAGACTTGCCAATTACTCCTTCATAATAATGAGGGAGCTCCCAGTCCAACGTTGTAGAGACTTGCCTGTTTCTGTCATATTCCACAGAAAGGGGAGAGGAAATCTGAAACTTTCTAGGGTGGCACAGTGGTTAGCATGCTGCCTCACAGTGACAGGGACCTGGGTTCAATTCCCACCTCCTGGTGACTGTCTGTGTGGAGTTTGCACATTCTCCCTGTGTCTGTGTGGGTTTCCTCCCACAATCTCAAGATGTGTGGCCAGGAGAATTAACCATACTAAATTGCCCATCATTAGGTGCATTAGTCAGGGGTAAATGTAGGGGGATGGGTCTGAGTGGATTACTCTTCAGAGGGTCGGTGTGGACTTGTTGTGCTGAAGGGCTTGTTTTTATACTGCAGGGAATCTAATCTAAAACTAGTTGGTGCTGGGAGTCAAGTGGGTATTGATAGATCTTTGATAAGATCTTGAGAATGATAGAATCACGGCTGGGTAGATAGGGTTAAAATGCTGATCAGTTATGATTCAACAGAATATGCACAGTGTGTTGATTGGCTTCCTCCGCTTCCTATGTTACATAATAATTTCCAACACCTACATACTCATTAAAGCAGTTGCGTTATCTGCTTACATTCTGCAGCCATCTGTCCCTCCTCCTTCGACAGTGTTCTCTGGTTATGTAATGACCTTTCCAATGAATTTGGAGCCCTCGTCAAACTGAACAGAAATTGGCTTTTAGGAGTTTATTTAGGAGTTTATTTTCGATTGACTAGATAGAAAATATGGATTATTCATGTTCTTTTATTTGCTTGTGTTCTCACGCGGTAAGGAGTACTTGCTCACCCAATTAATAAAGTTTAACACTTTGCCATTAGTCGCTGAGCTGGACTTGAGTCAGTGGAATGGGTTACAATGGCAAATATTGCTCAGTAGTAGAGTTTCTTTATTGACCCTACACTTCACTGAAGTTTGTACTTTAATTAGCTCTTCAAACAATAATGGGTAGGGCGTTGAAAGGTCATTGATTTGCAAAAGCATTGCAACTTGTAGATTTTTCTTGGAATCTGACTTCACTGGCAACCCAGCAATATTTGTTACAGATCTCTAATTGTTCTTGAGAAGATGAGCTACTTTTTTCAACTACAATGCTGCAGATACACCCCCTGTGCTATTTGGGAGGGGTTCCAGGATTTTGATTTGGTGGAAGTGAAGGACTGAGAATATAGTTGTAAATCAAGATGGTGAGTGATTTAGGGTGTCACTTGTAGGTGCTGTTGTTCCCATTTATTTGCTGCCCTAGTCCTTCTAAATAAGTCATAGAGTTATACAGCACAGAAACAGACCCCATCGGTCCAACCAGTCCATGCCAACCGCAATCTCAAACTAAACTAGTCCCACCAGTCTGCGCGTGGCCATATCCTTCCAAACATTTCTTATTTACGTGCTTCTTTAAATGTCTTTTAAATGTCTGTTGTGACTGTATCCAGATCCACCACTTCAATCCATATACGAACTATTCCATGTGTGACAAAAAGTTGCCCCTCATGTCTTTTAAAAATCTTTCCCTTAAAATTCTGCCCCCTAGTCTGGAAATTTCCAACCCGAGGGAAAAGACACCTGCCATTCAACTTATCTATACCACTCATGATTTTATAAACCTCGACAAGGTCAATCTCCTCCACTCCAGTGAAAAAACTCCCAGCTTATTCAAGCATCTCCTTATAACTCAAGCCCTCTATTCCCAGCAACATCCTGGTAAATCTTTTCTGAACCTTCTCTAGATTAATAATATTCTTCCCATAACAGGGAGACCAGAATTGGACACAGTACTCCAGAAGAAGCTCACCAACATCTTGTACAACCTCAACATGCCAACTCCTACACTCGAAGGTCTGAGCATGCTAACCACCTCCTTAAACACGCTGCATTGACGCAAACTTCAAAGAAATATGTATATGAACCCTCCAGGTCTCTCCATTCTACATTACCTAAAGCCCTACTTTTAGCTGACTAAATCCTGCCCTGGTTTGTTCTTACTAAAATGCAATATCTCTCATTTATCCAAGTTAAACTAGTCTACCACTCCTCCGCCCATTGACTAAATTAATCAAGATCTCGTTGCAATCTCAGATTCTTCACTGTTCACTATACCACCAATTTTAATGTAAGCTGCAAACTTATTAACCATGCCTTCTACATTCTCATCTAAATCTTTTATATAAATGACAAACAGAAGTGTACACAGCACTGATCCCTATAGAACCCTGCTGGTCACAGGCCTCCAGTCCGAAAAACAATCCTCTGACACCACTTTCTCCTGCTGTTAAGTCAATTTTGTAATCAATTGCCAGCTCACCCTGAATTCTATGTAATCTAACTTTACTAATTAGTCGACTTTGTCAAAGACTTTACCAAAGCCCAAGGAACGATATCTACCGCTCTGCTCTCCTAAATCTTCTTGGTTACTTCCTCAAAAAACTCAAATCAAGTTTTTGAGACACATCCTCCCTCACACAAAACCATGCTGACTATCCGTAATTAATCTCTACCTGTCCAAATAAGGTTTCTCCTTACATCTCTTCTTAAACAAAAGCACAACATTAGCCACTCTCCAGTCATCCGGAACCTCACCCATAATTATATATGACACGAATATTTCTCCAATGGGCCCTGCAATTTCCACCCTAACTTCCCACAACCTTCAGGGATACACTGTATCAGGTCACAGAGATTTAACCACCTTTATATTTTCTAAGACATCCTGTGCTTCCTCTTCTATAATGTGAACTGTTTTCAAAACAGCAGAATTTATTTCCAGTTTCTCTTGCCTCCATTTCTTTCTCCACAGTAAAAACTAATGCAGAATATTCATTTACTTTCTCTCCCATCTCCTGAGGTTCAACACAAAGATGACCACTTTGATCCTACTTTCTAGTTGCTCTCTTGCTCTTAATGTACTGTAGAATATCTTTGGATTTCCCTTAACCTTATCTGCCAAAGCTATTTTGTATCCTCTCTTTGCCTTCCTGATCTCCCTCTTAAGAATGCCCCTACACTCTTTATACTATTCAAAAGATTCATTAGAACCCGGTTGTCTGTACCTAATATATGAGAACGTCAATATCTTTATTCATCCATTGCTCCTTAATTCTAACAGCCTTGCCTTTCACTCTAACAGGAACATAATAACTCTGAACTCTCGTAATCACACTTTTAAAATCCTCTCACTTATCTCATGTCCCTTTACTTGTGAATTGTCTACTCCAGTCAACTTTTGAAACTTCCTGTTTCATACCATTAAAATTTGCCTTACTCCAATTAAAAACTTTATCTTTTATGGAAGGCTTATCCTTTTACATAATTATTTTAAAACTAATAAAATTAATCACTAGACCCAAATGTTCCCCTACTATCATTTCATTCACTTGCCCTGCTGTATTACCCAAGAGAAGGTTAAGCTTTGCTCCTTCTCTAATAGGAACATTTAAATATTGACAGAGATTTTGATAGAGATTATGGGTTTGGAAGCTGCTGTCGAAAGAGCACTGGTGAGTTGCTGCAGTCACACTGCTGCCACTGTTGTGTTAAAAGTGATACAATGGTGTATACATTGGTGGATGAATCAAGCAGACTTTTTTGGTCTGGATGCTGCTAAGCTCCTTGAATGTTGTTGAAGCTGTATTCATCCAGGCAAGTGAAGAGTATTCTATCAAAGGTCATGGTTGAAGCAACTGAAGATGATGGAGTCTAGAACACTAGCCTGAGGAACTTCTGGATGTAGGTTTGCTCACTGAGCTGGAAGGTTCAGTTTCAGATGTTTCATCACCATACTAGGCAACGTCATCAGTGAGCCTCCGGATGAAGCACTGGTGGTATGGCCCATTTTTTATTTACGTGTTTAGGTTTCCTTAGGTTGATGATGTCATTTCCTGTGCTGATGTCATTTCCAGTTCTCTTTCCTAGGGAGTGGTAAATGGGATCTAAGTCAATGTGTATGTTAGTGTTCCGGTTGTAATGCCATGCTTCTAGAATTCTCGTGCATGTCTCTGTTTGGCTTGTTCTAGGATGGTTGTGTTGTCCCAGTCGAAGTGGTGTCCTTCCTCATCTGTGTGAAAAGATACTAGTGAGGGTGGGTCATGTCTTTTTGTGGCTAGTTGATGTTCATATATCCTGGTGGCTAGTTATCTGCCTATTTGTCCAATGTAGTGTTTGCTACAGTTCTTGCAAGGTATTTTGTAAATAACATTAGTTTTGCTTATTGACTGTATGAGGCCTTTCAAGTTCATTAGCTGCTGTTTTAGTGTCTTGGTGGGTTTGTGGGCTACTATGATGCTAAGAGGTCTGAGTAGTCTGGCACTCCAACCAGAATGCTATCAACAAGCACATTGACTTAGATTCCATTTACCACCCCCTGAGAAAAAGAGCAGGAATTGACATCACTACAGGAAATGACAACACCAACCCAAGGAAACCTAAACACTTAAATAAAAAGTGGGTCATACCACCAGCCCTTCATCCGGAGGCTCACTGATGATGTTACCTAATATGGTGACGAAACGTCTGAAACAGAATCCTCAAGCTCATCGAGCGAACCAACGTCCAGAACCTCAACCTGAGCTACAAATCTTCTCAAAATGTGCTGAAGAGCTTCTGTGTTGATGTCCTGGGACCGAGATGATTGATCACCAATAATCACAACCTTTGTGCTAGATATGACTATAACCAGTGAGTGTTTTACCCAGAGTGTTGTAATTGTACTGGAGGAACATCTTGGCTAGGGGCACAATTAGATCTAAAGCACGAGTCTTCAGTACTTACTGCAGGGATGTTGTCAGGGCCCATTGCCGTTGAAGTGGCTAGTGCCATAAGGCATTTCTTGATATCATGTGGAGTAAATCAAATTGGTTGAAGACTGGTCACAATGATGCTAGGACCTTGGGAGGAGGCTGTGATTGATCATCTGCTCAACATTTCTGGCTGGAGATGGGTGCTAATGCTTCAGCCTTGTCTTTTGCCCTGATGTCCTGCCATTGTTGAGGATGGTGATATATGCTCTGAATCTATTCTTGCTCAAAAGTGAAGGAATCAAACTTTAGATAAAAATTAAGGTTCAGTCAAACATTAGAAAGAAAGTAGGGCGCATATTGAAGTGACAATGGACAAATATTGTAAGAGACCCGAAGGAGAGAAGAAAATAGAAGATGGATGTAATGAACTGGATTCAATTGGTCTATGTGGAGTGGGTAACGGTAGCATAGATCAAACTGAGGTGGAGATCGATCAGTGGTTGGTGTGGAAATTTATGCTTTTAACCATTAAACAGTAGGAAGCAGTTGGGATATAAACAGTGAGAACACATGGGCTATCGTTATTATCTGAAATGCTGTCTGTAGGACTTTTTCAACGTATTGGTGTCAGTATTTTTTGACTTCACTGTGTGCTTTCAGTTGTGAGTTATAAAACATCTGAAGGTATGGGAAAGGCTGTTTGACTAATAGTCAAGAATCAGCCAGTCAGATAAGTCAGAGGTTGCTTGTATCCTAATTAGTATAAGTAGGTGGGGCACCATTAGGTTAAACATATTGGGTGACCAGTAGCAGCAGCATGGGGAGGTGAAATCATGTGAAGAAATCTACAGGATACATCCATGAGAATTAGGAGCTGGCCATTTATTTGACCGTTCAAGAATGCTCTGCTGTTCAGCAAAATCTTGAATGATCTACCTACTTAACTGCACCTTCTCACACTGTCTCATGTCTCTGAAATCCTTTTGTGCTCCATATTCCTGTGCTGAGCTCACTGCAGTTGCATTGCAGAATCTGAGTTCAGAGAATTTTATATATTTACAGCACAGAAACAGGCAATTTAACCTATCTAGTCTAAAATGGGGCTTCTGCTACACACAAGCCTCCTCCCACTCTACCTCATGTTACTTTCTCCACATTGCCATACTCCCTTGTGTTTATGAAGTGTGCTTCCCCTTAAATACATCCATATAATTGACCTCCTTGTTAGTGTCAGCCTTGGCTCTGCTGGTACCACATTCACATGTGAATCACAAAAGTTCCTGGTTCAAGTCCTCTAGGGTGAGCATGAAATCCCGGGCTAAAGTAAGTGAAGCACTGAGGAAGCACTGTCCTTCTGGAGATTCCGTCTTTCGGCCGAGATGTTAAACTGCCCTTCTGTTTGAGTGGGGATGTAAATGACCCCATGCAATTGTTTGGGGGAACAACAGGAGAATTATCCCTGGTGTCCTGGCCAGTGTTTATCCTTTAGGGGTCAGCATTACAAAAAAGCAGATTATTTGCTGACATTCACATTACTGTTTATGGTATTCTTCTGTACACAAATTAGCTGCTACTTTTCTTCCCTCACAATGGTGACATCTCTTCAAAGAAACCTTTCTTGTCCATAAAGCATTTTGAGATGTCTACTGGTCTTAAAAAGTGCTTCAAACGACTCCGTATGATAACATTGTCAACATTCTCACTAAACTAAACAAAGAATTGAAAGGATATTATGAATCAGCCATCAGATGCATGTGGCCTGTGTTGGAGAGCCTGAGGAGCAAGGGGCTGAATTGAAGGATCGTAAGGGGAAGTCATTATCTAGTTCACTAATATTTGCTATGGAGCTGAGCTGTTGATGGAGGTGAACACTAGGTTGAAGATTGATGTTAGAAAGAGGGGTTCCATTTCATGGGACAGGAAGGAACTGTACCATTGGGACAGACAATGGGCAAGAATCAGTGCCCTAGGAGAAAGGGTAAAGAGGGTGGTCACAAAGACTTTGAGCTAGTGAGTGAGTTGGGGAAAGAGGAAGGATAGCTCAGATGGGAAGGGTAGTATAGATAATAGCTCAAAAGAAAGCAAAAAAGATAGAGGAAAGAAACTATCAGAAATTGTACATTTGACAGGTAAGAAGGGAATAAAACATGTAAAGAGACTAAACAGGCAGAGAAATGAGAAATAAATGTGTAAAATATTTAAAAAGGCGGCCAGGTTGGGGTGCATGACCCAAATAACAGTTCTTTATACAAACTGTAACTAACTGACTTCCTGACTGAATAAAGTTATTGGCTTTCTCACTTCCCATCCCAGTCGGGGGAACAAGTTAATAATCTGTGGAGAGGAGGTTTACACACAGCCCTAGCCAGGAATCTCAGGCATGGTTCCCATCTACACCTCCAGTGAGTTAGAACATTCCCACTCAACAGAGATATCCCACAGAGGAACAATGTCACCCTCCCACTCTCTGTCTTGCTGGATCGAAGATTTCAATCTAACCCCAGTGAAACTCTTCTGCTTTTTGAAACAACAGAGGTATGAAAACACAACGCATGTTCACCAGTACAAATGGTGTACCATAATCTCAGTGCTCATGTTAAAATAGCTCCTTCCAATTTAAAATCAACTCTGCAACAAACTGGTAAGTTAAAACAGGCTTGCACCTGCAATGGCTACATCATAGAATTATGCTACAGGAGTCCATTCAGCCTATCAAGACCTTTACTGTAGAACAATCTAATCTGTCCCACATTCCCATGCTATTCCCATAGTCCTGCAAGAACTGAGATGAGAAATTTCTTCACCCAAAGACTGGTGAGCCTGTGGAATTCTCTGATGTAGAAAGTGGTTGAGACTGAAACATTGAATGTTTTCAAGAAAGAATTAGTTATAGTTCTTAGGGCTAAAGGAATGAAAGGTATGGGGAGAAAGAAGGAACAGAGTACTGAATTGGATGATAAGTCAGGACCATATTTGAAGAATGATCTCCTGTATGATTCTAGAATTCTAATTCTCACTGAAGGAAAACCATGTACAGATGTCCACCAGAAAATCATATGTTAGTTCTATATATTGAATTATCCTGTATGTTTACAATCCTGCATGTTGAGTGCTCTGGTATCTTTGATTCCATATGTTGAACAGTCCTGTTCTTCTGCTGTCGTCTAGGTATAACCTGGGGGAAGGTTGTAGCCCTCTATGCTGTAGCTGGAGGTTTGGCCATTGACTGTGTGAAACAGGGACAGCCTGCCATGGTACACACGATAGTCGATTGCTTGGGGGAGTTTGTCCGGAAAACACTGGTGACGTGGCTCAGGAGACGTGGTGGATGGGTAAGAGATGCTCTTTTCAATTGCTTTCAATATTTAAACTCATCAACAAAAGCATCAGGATTTTCACCCAAGAAAATGCATTTCTAATTACTTTTCATGTGATGAGAAGGATCCCAATTTGATCACCAGTTGGTGCTGTTAGCGCAGCGTTAGGAGCTTAAAATTTGCTTCAATGCCCCTAGATTTAAATAAGGAAAAATCAAGCAGGATTCTCACTCTGAATAGTTGCCTGAATTCTCAGTGTACCTATACTGGTTAAGGATTCAGGTTCTATAATAATTCCTGGCCACATGTAACCAAAGTAATTTGTTGCTATAAAATTCAAAAATTCTAATCCTTATATTCTAATCCATCTTTTGCCTCAGCTGTCCCATTTTCATTACTTCCTCCATGCCTACTAGAACTTTTGCTAAGGGTCTGCTTCCCTTCACCTCACCATTGGCAGTCAAGCTTCTGTTTGTCTTATTCCAAAACACTGGAATTCCCTTCTCTCTCAGCCTCTCACTTCCCCTCTTAAACCCCTCCTTAAAATCAAAAATCTTAGCTAAGGAAGTTAACAATGGTATCAATTGGAAGAAATGATGTACAGTTCTGATTAGGCCTGAAGATGTAAAAATCTTAGAAACCAGCAGAGGATGACTAAAGGATTGATAAAGAGAAAAAAAATGACATTCCGAGAGAAAGCTAGCAAGGAATATTGAAACAAACTCATAGCTTCTAAAGATAAAGAGTAGTGACAGTGAAACTTGGTTCCAGAGATGTTGAGATTAAGGAATAACAAGAAACAAAGACATCAGTGAAACCTTGAACAAGTATTTTATATCTGTCTTTATAGTAAAAAAAACACAAAAATTCCCAAGAACATTGGGAAAGCAGCAGGAGGAAAGTTAGAGATTAATTTAAAACTGTCATGTGAAAACAAAATCTAGGGAAATCAGTGGGACTAAAGGCTGACTAGTCCCTGGATATCTAAAAGGAATGGCTGCGGGTTTAGTAGATGCATTGGTTGAAATCTTCCAAAATTCCCTAGATTCTGGAAAAGTCCCTGCAGATTGCAAAGCCCTAAATAAAATGCCTCTCTTCAAGAAAGGAGCCAGGAAACTATGGACCAGATAGAGTATAATCTGTCATTGGGAACTTGCTAGAAGCTATTGTTAAGGAGGAATCAATGTGTTTTGGTGTTTGACAAATTTAATAGAGTTTTTAAGAATGTAGCAAGTAGGGTAGATAAAGGAGAACCAGTGGATGCAGTATATTTGGATTTCCAAAAGGCCAGCATTAAAGTGCTACTTTTGATCCAGATTAGATCTCATGGTGGTGGGGATGATATATTTATATGAATATAGGATTGGCTGACCAATTGAAATAAATGGTTAATTTTCTAGTTGGCAATCTGCAATTCGCCGAGTGCCGCCAAAGTGATTAGTACTAACATCTCAATTATTTACAATTTATGTTGAGATGGATAAAGGGACTGACTATACTGCAGCTAAATGTGCTAACGACACAAACATAGATAAGAACGCAAGTTGAAAGGAGGCTACAAAGAGCTTGCAAAGGAATATAGATAAGCTAAGTGCATTGGGGAAGCTTTGGCAGATGGAATATAATTTGGGAAAATGTGAGGTCTACACTTTGATAGTAAGAAAAGAAAAATACAGGATGATTTAAATGGAGAGAGTCTAAGTTTCTGCAACACTGAGGGATCTGGGTGTCTTTGTATATGAATCACAAAGCTAATATAGAGGTACAGCAAGTAATTAGAAAGACAAATTGGAATGTTGCTACAAAAATAAGGGATCTCCAATTGCAGACTGAGGTGAGTAAAAGGTAAAAAAGGTCACAACAGTCCCACCATGACTCAGGTGAGGAAGAGACTGAGAAAAAGAATGCTTCATGTTAACCTCAGCTCGTCCAGCGATGGAACTCATGCTGTTACCTGCCTCTAAATTGCAAGTCAGCTGTCCATCCAACTGAGCTAACTGACATGG
This sequence comes from Chiloscyllium plagiosum, assembly GCF_004010195.1. NCBI lineage: Eukaryota > Metazoa > Chordata > Chondrichthyes > Orectolobiformes > Hemiscylliidae > Chiloscyllium > Chiloscyllium plagiosum. The sequence continues at coordinate 5,234,351 of NC_057722.1, read as the reverse complement.
CTAGCCTCAGCCTGCATCCTTTGTAAACTTGAGATGATTCAAAATTCTGCTGTTCATAATTAAACAAGCTCCAGGTCTTGTTCAGTTAGTGTGCTCACTGACCCACACTAGCTTCTAGTCTGGCATTGCTTCAATTTAAAAACGCTCACTCTTGTTTTCAACTCTTACACGATCTTGCTGCAATATTCTGCAGCTCCGAGAGTTCTGTGCTCCTCCCATTTTGATCTCTTGAGCTTCCCCAATTTTAAACATTACACTATAGCAGCCACACCTTCAACTGCCAGGGACCCGATCACTAGAATTCCATTCTTAAATCTCTCACCTCTCTCTCCTGATTTAAAACATTGCTTAAAACCTAGCACTTTTCCAAGTTTCTTATCACTTTTGTCACAAATTATGGGTGGCGGTACTTCTCAAATAATTCTGGGGGCATTTCACTTTATTAAGAATTGTAAGTTGCTGTTTAGCATTAACAGAGCTGTGGTGTACAGCTCAGTACATGTGTAAACCTGTCCAATCCTTGTACTCAGCTCACATTTATTTTATGTCATTTAACAGCAGATGTCAACTGATGCTTAAGCACAATGGTTTATTTTATTTCTAACCTGAGTAACATGACGGCAATAAAATAATTCCAAATAGAATTCAGCAGCTTGAGTCTCCAGTCAGGTGGTGTTCAATAATTCTCATCTGTTCTGATTCTAGGCTGACATAACAAAGTCCGTGGTTAACAATGATCCCAGCATTCGGGATCATTGGCTTGTCTCCTTCCTCTGCACCTGTGGACATTTCCTCAAAGCAATCTTCTTTTTCTTTCTGCGGGAGCGATGATCCGAACTGGGACAATGTGGCCACCGTTTGCTGCCCTTTTCAAACGTAACACCTAAATAACAACACGCCTGAATTAACAGAAGCAATTGGAAGCAAATTCAACACTTGGCAGATTGGAATGTGAATCCTTTCAGAGTCATTGGCTGAACAGGGAACATGTAAATGAAACAGGCAGTGGAAACTATGACATCAGAATTCTACTGACGCTTTACAAAAGGCTTTGATTTCTAAATGTGTAAAAGTTGATCTTTCAGATGGTAATTGTTGAAAGCAGCAGTCCCAGCTGGTCTGCGAGTGAAACATTTCTTTCTACAGGGCAGCTACTTTGAAGAATCAAGAATGAACAGCTGTGAATGTATAGTATTATTTCTTTTTAAGCTGTCGTTCTAATAGCTCCATCTTTGATTCTGCAAACTAGCCGCACCAGATGAATTTCTCTGTTAAGATGAAAACCAAAAAAAATTAAATTCTAAGAATGAAGAATAATCCAAGCATTTACAACCAGTTGATTTTTTTTTGGAAGATGCTAATGATCTCAGATTCTGCTGCTCTGTTTTGGATTTAGTTTAAGGTTTTGCATAGCTTAGCAAAATTAGGAATTATTTTAGGTTTGTTACAATGACTGTTTATTCCATTTATATAAAATCCTGTCCAGGCTAATCACTATGGTGGGAGTCATTTTTCCAGGATCAACCTTCAGTATATTGTCTGTCTCCATGATTTAATTGAATGGGATCTTAATGCAATTCAAAAATGATGTTTTTATTTCCTTGGCATCTCTTCAAGGTCAAATACAGATGTGACTTGGCCCAATGACCTCATCATTCCATGCAAACCATAGCCCAAATATGTAGTCATAATTTGGAGATCCCGGTGTTGGACTGGGGTGTACAAAGTTAAAAATCACATAACACCAGGTTATAGTCCAACAGGCTTAATTGGAAGCACTAGCTCCGAAAGCTAATGATTCCAATTAAACCTGTTGGACTATAACCTGGTGTTATGTGATTTTTAACCCAAAAATGTAATATCACTGTGCCCATTTTCAGGCATGAACCAGGTTTCTACACCTCCAAAATGGTAACAGGAAGTTTGCATTCATTTTAGACTATGTGCCATGTCGATGTAGAATGGAAAAAGGCATCTAGAGCAGCTGCTCAGAAATGTATTAGGCTTTTTTTTAAAATGTAAATAGCAGGCCGAATGCCTGATGGAGGTGAACATTGCAAGATAGATTGCTCTTAAACAGTTAGTGCAATCAGAAAAACAGATCTACATATAACTTAACCATAGATCCTTTAAAAGGAATCTCTGCAGTCCTGCCACAAAACAATTAGGTTCTTAAAAATACTTTTGACATAAATGTGGGTGGGGCTAGAGTACTCCTCCTATCTCTACTGCAGATCTATGGTTAGGACCCAGTCTCTGCAGCCCCCTTTCCCTTCCTATTTAAGGACTCCATAGAGTCACTGCCAGCAACACAGACATCTGCAATTCTATTTTGCACTGACCAAACTGCCTGAGGTTACCTGCCTGATGTCTGCTGCTCACCAGTCTCATTTATCTGAAGCCACAGTATTAGGTGCATTTCAGTTAAATAACTATAACTTTCTCAAACTTTAACTCCTGTCATTCTGAATTAGCAGGGAACTCCTTGTCCTCAGGAATCCATGGCTGACTTTACTAGTTGTGAGAGAAGTCATCAGGTGAATAAGTTTGACCTATACAAAACAAAATGATTATAACTGATATGGAGACAAATAATACTGTTGAATAAGAATATAACTTTATGGTTTGGGATGTATTCCAGCTCTTTCAACTTTGTATTCACAGTGCCTGTTCAAAGTCAGCATTTTCCTCAGGATCATGGAAAGATGTCTACTGTGTGGGATCGCTTCGCATTTTTACGATGTTGTTATTTTCTATCAGAGGTGAAGCTGGAAGCCTGAATTGGATGCCCTGGTGCAGAGGGCATTCTTCAATAAGACAGTAACGAGTTGATGAAATAACATCTCCATTTTTAACAATTCCAACACGAGGCACAGAAGAAAAAAGTAAAAATGAATGAAAGATAATTTTAAAACATTCCAAACCATTACTATCTTTTTGCCACTATTACTTAATTGAGTAATTTTGTATCTTTCCCTGAGGTGCTTCCAGTTTAGTGGTTTAGCTTATTCAAAAGATGTTACAATGAATTTGCAATGGAAAATGTGAGGAGAATAGCAGGTGAATCAGAGGCACCAGAGCAGATGTATGGCACCTCTCAGTTAACCACAACCTAAAATAGACAGATGAAGGTGTACTGACCTCAAGTCAATTCAGCAGCAGGAGTTTGGAGGCTACCCCACCAAGATAGTAATTAGTAAACATACTGGAACCTGACGTATAACCCGCTCTCACTTTGAGAGCCACGTAGTGAATATCTTTGCCACTCTAATTTTATGTACAAGTGTGTCGCATTAATTAGGCCTTAAAGTGGTCTTTACACTTGAAGGACAAGATGTATATTCTGTTACGTCAACAACAAAAACAAATTGCTGGAAAAACTCAGCAGATCCGGCATTATCTGTGCAGAAAAAGCAGAATTAACATTTTTGGGTCCAGTGACCCTTCTGCAGATCATGTATTTTTTCTTTTGTTAATTGCAGAAGTCAGTATTGTGTTCACCTTTAAAATAATAGTCAAGTTTATTTATAAGTAGGAATTTTACATCCAAATAATCATATCAAGCTGATGGTACAAATAGACAATAAATGTTGACCTTGCCAGCAATATCAATATCCCATCAACAAATTAAAAAAAAAATTGAACTTAATAAAGATAGAATTAATTCACGAGTTTAAATGGTTTTAAGAACATATTCCACACACAACCAGATAATCAGCAAGGCTTTTGGAAGGAGTATAGGTAGTCCTTTGACCCAGGTTGTTGATTTCAACTCATAACTAGTTGCAAGTGCGCTAAATGCAAAATACTTCTGTTTGAAGTTAAGGCAACACTAAAGCCAGAGTGATGGATTAGTAAATTAGAATATTGATAATGCTAATTTTTGGATTAACTGGCTCAAATCCAACTCAGAAAAACCTGTGAAATTGCAGGAAAGAAGCATTAAAAGAATGTTACTTGATAGCCAGATACCACATTGTTTCAGAAAGGATGATAATTGGACGGCACGGTGGCTCAGTGTTTGGCACTGCTGTCTCACAGCACCAGGGTTCCAGGTTCGATTCCACCCTCGGATGACTGACTGTGTGGAGTTTGCACATTCTCCCAGTGGCTGCGTGGGTTTCCTCCGGGTGCTCCGGTTTCCTCCCACAGTCCAAAGTTGTGCAGGTCAGGTGAATTGGCCATTCTAAATTGTCCATAGTGTTAGGTACTTTAGTCATAGGGAAATGTGTCTGGGTGGGTCTCTCTTCGGAGGGTCGGTGCGGCCTTGTTGGGCCGAAGGGCCTGATTCCACAGTGTAGGTAATCTAATCTAATCGAGTGAGGTTTGAGCATCAGCAATGATTTGAAAGATGACAGTACAGACTTTCAGAACCAGTTTGACAGTTCAAGCATTTGAAGTGCCAATAAACCCAACGGTGCACTTTGTGAAACACCCCAGGTGACCTTCTATACTCATTACATATAGTGCCAACATTCTGAGAACGCAGAACAGGCCCTTCAGCCCTCAATGTTGCGCCAACCTGAGAACTCATCTAAGCCTATCATCCTACACTATCCCATCATCATCCATATGCTTATCCAAGGACTGTTTGAATGTCCCTAATGTGGCTGAGTTAGCTACATTGGCAGGCAGGGCATTCCACGCCCTTACCACTCTGAGTAAAGAACCTTCCTCAGACACCTGTCTTAAATCTATCACCCCTCAAATGTGTAGCTATGCCACTCATTTAAGCTGATGTCATCATCCGAGGAAGAAGACTCTATCACTGTCTATCCTATCTAATCCTCTGATCAACTTGTATGTCTCTATCAAATCCCCTCTTTGCCTTATTCTCTCTAATGAGAACAGACTCAAGTCTCTCAGCCTTTCCTCATAAGACCTTCCCTCCAGACCAGGCAAATCTTCTCTGCACCTTTTCCAGTGCTTCCCTATCCTTCCTGTAATGGGTTGACCAGAATGATACACAATATTCCAAGTGAGCATGCACCTGCATTTTGTATAGTTGCAGCATGACAATATGACTCCGGAACTCAATCCCTCTACGAATGAAACCTAACACACCGTATGCCTTCTTAACAGCACTATCAACCTGGGTGGCAACCTTCAGGGATCTATGTGCATGCACACCTAGATCCCTCTGCACATCCACACGATCACAAATCTTTCTATTGACGGAGTATTCTGCCTTCCTGTTATTCTTCCCAAAGTGAATCATCTCACGTTTATCTGCATTGAACTCCATTTGCCACCTCTCAGCCCAATTCTGCAGATAATCTAAGACCCACCCCCCCCTGCAACCTGCAACATTCTTCCACACTGTTCACCACTCCACCAACTTTGGTATCATCTGCAAACTTACTAACCCATCCACCTATGCCTGCATCCAAGTCATTCATAAAAATGACAAACAGCAGTGGTCCCAAAACAGATCCTTGTGGCACACCACTCGAAACCGGACTCCAAGCTGAATATCTTCCATCAACCACCACTTGCTGCCTTCTTACAGAAAGCCAGTTTTTAATCCTAACTGCTAAATCACCCTCAATCCCATGCCTCTGCATTTTCTCCAACAGTCCATGTGGAACCTTATCAAAAGCTTTACTGAAGTCCACGTACACCACATCAACTGCCCTACACTCATCCACATACTTGGTCACCTTCTCAAAAAAATCAGGTTTGTGAGACATGACTTGCCCTTGATGAAACCATGTTGACTATCTCCAATCAAATTGTTGTTTGCTGGATGATTATAAATCCTACCTCTTATAATCCTTTCCAAAAAACTTTTCCTACAACAGACGTAAGGGTCACTTGTCTATAATTACCTGGGTCATCTCTATTGCCCTTCTTGAACAAGGGCACATTTGCAATCCTCCAGTCCTCTGGTACTAAACCCATAGACAATGACGACTCAAAGATCAAGGCCATAGGCTCCAACATCTCCTCCCTAGCTTCCCAGAGAATCCTCGGATAAATCCCATTTGGCCCAGGGGACTTGTCTACTCTTACTCCTACAATTGATAACACCTGTTCGTAACTAACCTCGATCCTTTCTAGTCTAATATCCCGTATCTCATTCTTCTTCCTCTACAATATTCTCCTTTTCCTGAGTGAGAACAGATGAGAAACATTCATTTAGCACCTCTCCGATCTCCATAGGGTCCACACACAACTTCCCACTTCTGTTTTTGACTAGCCCTATTCCTACGATGGTCATCCTTTTATTCCTCACATAACTATAGAAAGCTTGAAGATTCTCCTTTATTCTACCTACTCATGTCCTCTCCTTGCTCTGCTTAACTCTCTCTTTCAATTCTTCCTCACTAAACTGCAACTCCCCATCGCCTCATCTGAACCATCTTGCCTCAATGTCATATAAGCCTCCTTCTTCCACTTAACAAGAGATGCAATTTCTTTAGTAAAACCATGGTTTCCTTACTTTATCACTTCCTCCCTGCCTGACAGGGACATAACGATCAAGGACATGCAATAGATCTTCCTTAAACCAGCTCCACATTTCGATTGTCCCCACCCTCTGCATTTTGATACCTTATTCTATGCATCTTTAGCCTTGCCTAATCGCTTATAATTGCCCCCCTCCCATCTACAACTCTTGCCCTGTGGCATGTACCTATTCCTTTCCATTGTTAAAGTAAACGTAACCGTACTATGGTCACTCTCTCTAAAGTGCTCACCTGCCACTAAATCAAACAACTGGCCTGGTTCATTACCAAGCACCAGATCCAGTGGGGCCTCCCCCCTTGTCAGTCCTTCAACATACTGTGTCAGGAAACTCTCCTGCACACACTGGACCAAAACTGATCCAGGAGGGAGAAAGTGAGGACTGCAGATGCTGGAGATCAGAACTTATAAATGTGTTGCTGGAAAAGCACAGCAGGTCAGGCAGCATCAAAGGAGAAGGAGAATCGACGTCTCGGGCATAAGCCCTTCTTCAGGATCCATCCAACGTACTGGACTTATAGCATTTCTTGCTTCTTGTCTACTAACTCTACCTTAAACCACATGTATCATATTATATAATGATGGAATGTACCAATAATCTTAGGAATTATAAATAGTTTGCATTTCTAAACCCTCAACGATTTTTTTAACTTGACTACACACTACTGCCAATGCAATAAGTACTGCATTATTCGGTTTTGTATTGACTTTATTAATAAAAAGTATTAATCAAATGACTCTGTCTTTCAAGCCCAGGAGCTGGCACTCAAAGTAAAAGGTGAAGGATTGTCTCCCAATTCTGAGAAAGGGTCACCAGACCCGAAACATTAACTTTTGATTTCTCTTCACAGATGCTGCCAGACCTGCTGAGCTTTCCCAGCAACTACTGTTTTTGTTTCTTATTTATAGTATGCACAGTTCTTTCAGTTTTTATTTTGGATTGTCTCAAGATTGGCCATCACCTGAGGAAGACTGGTCAGGCAATTAAAGTACAGAAAGAAGTTTTGGGAGGATTTTGAGGTTGAATGTCTTGAGCAGGGAAGGCCATAATTTTCAACCTGGCCCTATTTAATATGGAAGGTCTCTTTTTACCTCCCAATAGCTGGCAACCTGTCTTCACTTGGTAGGAAAGCTCTTCCATAAGAAACCTGAAGCCCATTAATGTTGAATTTTCTCTAAGAGGTCACATCCCTCTAACAAAGCTAATCCATTTTACTTTGAATTAACAGAGGCAGTTTAAAGCATAGTTGTCTTAAAAAGTCCAACCTTCAGATAAACAAAAATGAAAAATATTTTTATATATCAAAATATAACTTTATAAACATTTATTTACTGCCTTACTAAATGAAGCACAGATTGTGGCTGATCTGACTGTAATGTCAAATCTACATTCTCATCTACCCCAACACCTTTTAACACCCTTATCAAGAATATATCCACCTCTTCCTTAAAAAAATTCAAAGGCTCTGCTTCACCTCTTCACAGAGGGTTCCAAAGACTAGTGATCTCCAGAGAATTCTTTTGCCTCATCTCAGTATAAAGGGGTGGTCGCTGATTTTTGAACAGTAACTCTTAGTTCGAAAGTTCTAATTCTTCAACTGTCACTAATCTCTTGCTTTCAGTAAATAACCTTTAAACATTGACAGTTTGAGCTTTGGAATCTTTATTGAACTCAAATTCCACCATCTGCCATGTAGGGATTCAAACCTGTGTCCTCATGTCTCTGGTTTAACAATTCAGCAATAATACCACTCAGCCATCACCTCCCATATCCATATTTTTACATGAAACAATAATTTTTGTAGTCGGATTATTGAAAGACAGGAATTTTTAATGTCAGTTTTAACATCTTCACCATGCTCTTCAAAAACCATAGGCATTGGCAAATCTTAATTTATAGGCAAGTCATTTCCTAATAGACAATCAACATCTTTAATGGGTAACTTTGCTATGACTCCCAAAACAAGCAAATCAGTGACCAAGTCACACCTTAAGTTAATTTTACATAATGGGATAAGTAAACAATTTACATCAATTCTATAATTTTCCTTACCCTGATCGGTTTTAACAGGATGTACAATTGAAACCCTAATTAATCATTAGCTCCACCTACTCGTATAGTATTTCTTGAAGAAATAATCCAACTTTAAAAATGCTACAGATTAGTCTTTTAATTGTCAACAGTCCACTTTTGCCTGCTCTCTCGTGACATAAAAAATGATTTCCCTTTAATCATGCCACCCAAACAGTCATACAAAGTTTGGCTAGTTTTTGTTACATTCCAACTTTCCATACTTGTCTCTGTAAAACATTTATCCATCATGAGCTGGTTATGACAGTTGATACTGTAGCTCCTATCATGATATTGCTATTCCAAATTAACAAGAAAAACAGCAAAATGCATGAACAAAAGAAATGGGAGATGGAGATGAGCATTTGTTCCCTGAGTGGTGCTGAAAAAGCACAGCAGGTTAGGCAGCATCCGAGGAGCGGCAAAAGGAGGGCTCTGCTGAAGGGCTTTTGCCCAAAATGCCGATATTCCTGCTCCTCGGATGCTGCCTGACCTGCTGTGCTTTGCCAGCAACACTCTAATCTTGACTCTGATCTCCAGCATCTGCAGTACTTACTTCTGTCTATTTCAGCACCACTCAGGGAACAAATGCTCATCTCCATCTCCCATATTCTGCCTGCTCTCCACTCAGGAGGGACCGTTTTCCCCCATGGTACCTTCTCATTGTCCCCATATCCATGAATTCCTCAGTATCCAAAATTCTATCAATCTCGGTCTTTAACCAAACTAAATATCCAGAGATCTCTGAGGTAGAGAACTCCAAATACTCATGACATTTTGAGAGAAGACATGAAGTTCAGTCCCCCAAAAATGTACTGAACATAGTCTGAACTCCAAATGGACCTAAGCAGGCTGTGCACATGTGAAATGCTCATTTGAATTCCATTTCCTTTATGATGGGGGAAACACTGCACGAGCTTTTCTGATTATTTCTTATACACAGCTTCTAATGATTGGTATAGCGAGAAATCTAGGTTTCTAAAGCATCTTATCACTTTGATTGCGTGTGCTCTGATTTCAATAGTTTCTTCATCATCCACTATAGGGTTTCCCAAGAGGTCAGCACTGGACTATTAACGCTATTTGGTGGTCCACACATTACTCCAATCAGGTTGGTCACTGCAGGATTATCCCACTAAACGTTATTGCATTCAGAAAAGAAAAGCAAAACTTCAAAGGACATTTATCTACAGAGGCGATGGAGAAACTTTCTATTTTGCTAAAGGTTCACAGTTTAATGCTGACATGCTGTAGCTCTGGAATCATAAGCCTACAATCACACTATTGATAGAGTACATAAATATATATAAAACCACAACTAAGCCCGCATTACCAAATCCATAACTTGGAACTCCCTCCCAAGGGTTGCATCTGTTCTTAAGGAAGGCCCAACACACAACTAAGCATTAAATACAGCTTGGCAGCACCAAACCTATTCCATTAACAAATAACAAAAAATTACTAGCATGTCAAAGAGGTCATTAGTCCTCATTATTAATTGTCAAGTTCTACAACAGTTGACACATCAGTTTGGTGAGTTTCTCAAAGATGCAACTCTCAGTAGACTTTCATGAAAATATTTTTAAAAGCTTAGGTAACAGAGGACAAAGTGGTGAAAACTCTGGGGTATTTTCAGCATATGCTTTTCTGGGAGGAATCAGTTAGTCCCTTTCAAGGCTAATCAATTCCAGTCACACACTTCTGAGGAGCTGACTGCAGTAGTGAGTTCCAGGACAGGATTACTCACTGCTCCTTCAGTTGGAGATGCCAGGAGAACTGTAGCTACTGGAGATCAGAGTCAAAACATGTGATGCTGGAAAAGCACAGCCGGTCAGGCAGCATCCGAGGAGCAGGAAAATCAACGTTTCGAGCATAAGCTCTTCATCACAAACATGAGTGGGCCCCAAAAGATCAGAAGGGGTGGGGCTTGGGGAAAGGTAGCTGGGAATGTGATGGGTAGATAAAGGTAGGGTGTTGTGATGGTGATAAGTTGGAGTGGAGGGTGGAGCAGATAGGTGGGACAGAAAGTGGACAGGTAGGACAGTTCAAGAGGGCAGTGCCGAGTTGGAGGGTTGGATCTATGATAAAGGTAGGGGGAGGGGAGATGAAGGAACTAGTGAAACTCTGGGACCAACATATTAAACAACCCCTCTGCCCTGTGACCGAACACGTCAACTCCTCCTCCCACTCTGCGAAGGACTGCAAGTCCTTGACATTCTCCACTGCCAAATTTGAGCCACCCAACACCTGGTGGAAGAACACCACTTCTTCTGCCTTGGGAGCCTCCAATCATACAGGATCAATGACAATTTCACCAGTTTCCTCATCTCCCTCCCCCCACCTTATCCCAGATCCATCCCTCCAACTTGGTACTGCCCTCTTGAACTGTCCCACCTGTCCATCTTCCTTCCCACCTATCTGCTCCACCCTCCACTCTGACCTATCACCATCACCCCCCACCTTCATCTACCTGTCGCATTCCCAGCTACCTTCCCCCCTGCCCCATGCCCCTCCCATTTCTCACTCAGCTCCCTTGGGCCTCCCACATTCCTGATGAAGAGCTTAAGCTCAAAACATCAGTTCTCCTGCTCCTTGGATGCTGCCTGACCAGCTGTGCTGAGTTGGCGATACTGCCTGAAACAAGATGACAGATCCAAGATCCAGTTTTTAAAAATCAGGAGATCTTCAGGCCCAATGTAATTTAGTGGAGGATGATATCTGGTAGGTATTCCTGAGTTACTTATTTACAATTTCGTTTTTAGTGACTGAACAAAACAAACATGAATCTTGTTCAACTAGGGGGCAGAGCAAAATAGCATTTCAGAAAGTTTCCCCGGTTACCCTGACATCCTACAAAATCAATTGCATGGAAGCATCAATAAACCTCCAAAGCACCCAGTAACAATGATTCAAATTAGAATAGTGCATTTTTTGTAAATAAACTATCAAAATTGAAAATTAAAAGCTCCAACCTATAAAGTCTTCAGGTTTATCACAAGGAGGCTGGAGTATAAACGGCGAGTATATTGAACAGTCAATGCATCTACAGACTGGAGTGAAAATTTGTATGTGAATGGACTTTTATGAACTCCGTGTGTAGGTTATGTGAAGATGCTGCAATAGAGGCTGTTGATCAGTTGCCATAGAAACTATTTGCTCCAAGTTCCCTTCTTCTGTGAGTCTGAATATCCGTGCAATCTGAAAGTAAAGAAACAAATCAAGGAAATGTTGTCTCCAAGAATGATACAGATAAATCTTGGATTACGCGTTATCCAGTAGCACAATTTGGCTATAACTTCTCTGAAGAATTAGAGAACAGTATTTTCAAGAATGTTCACCTCTGTTCGCAATAGCGGAGATCGGTTCACATGCTTTGTTCTGCAATGTCAGCTGCCGATACAGCAGCTTTCTGTGAGAGGTAATGTAGAGAGCAGCTTTCTTATATTTTTTAAATGTACTGTGTTAAATTTACTGTTGTTTCATTAATAAGTATGATGTCGATCTTCATTCAGACTGTGCTATACTTTGTAATAGACTTTTGGGCGATTTTTTTGCTGGTCTACTCCTAACCCCACTTTTCCCATAGACGCCATTATTTGTTTTAAGTGATTTTCTACAAAGCGAGATTTCACTAGAACGTAACTACAGTGTTAGAGGAGAATGACCTGTATTTGATGAAAACAAAGAGTAACGAACATTCGACTCTAGCAATGATACAGTTCACAGCAACCATGTAGCTAATGTGAGACTTGGGTTCAGCTAGTAAGGACTTCAGTGACCGCTGATGTCATCAAGTCTTGTTCCAGTAACTTGAATATATAGTCTAGCTTGGCTAAACAAAAAAAGTTAAATATTTAGTTTTAATGTTAAGCTGAGTAGGAGGGTATGCTGTGAGGAGGAGGATGCATAGAAGGCTCTGTGAGAGCTCATAAAATTGCCTACAGTGTGGAAGCAGGCCATTCGATCCATCGAGTCCACACTGACCCTCTGAAGAGAATACCACCCAGACCACCACCACCACCACCCCCCCAAAGATGGTTTACCAGGCTGATTACCGGGATGGCAGGACTGACATTAGGGGGGAGACTGGATCGGTTAAGACTATATTCACTGGAGTTTAGAAGTTGAGAGGGATCTCATGGAAACCTATAAAATTCTGACAGAATTAGAAAGGATGGGTGCAGGAAGGATATTCCTATTAACCAGGACCAGGAGTCATGGTATAAGGATAGAGCATGCTTTTTAGGACTGCAATGAGGAGAAATCTCTTCACCCAGAGGATGGTGGGCCTGTGGAATTCCCAGAAAAAATATACTGAAGACTTTGAAGAAAGATGCAGATATAATTCTTATGACTAAAGGGCTCAAAGGGGATGAGGAGAAAGTGGGAACAGGGTACGGACTTGATCAGCCACTGAATGGTGGAGCAGGCAGGAAGAGCCAAATGACCTCCTCCTACTCTCTCTGTTTCTATTAAACCAAGATCCCAAATGGCTGCTTCTGTGATTCAGGTGGGCATTAAATATTTCACAACAACACTGTAACGCGAGGCAAGAGTTCTCCCAGGATCGTGAACAACATTTCACCCGCAACCAATGCCATCACAAAAAAGATTAAATGACTATTCCTTCAGTGGTTGTGAAACATTTTAGGCCTTTTACCTGTTCAGCCTAGTGGGCGGCACGGTGGCACAGTGGTTAGCACTGCTGCCTCACAGCGCCTAAGACCCGGGTTCAATTCCCGCCTCAGGCGACTGACTGTGTGGAGTTTGCACATTCTCCCCGTGTCTGCGTGGGTTTCCTCCGGGTGCTCCGGTTTCCTCCCACAGTCCAAAGATGTGCAGGTCAGGTGAATTGGCCATGCTAAATTGCCCGTAGTGTTAGGTAAGGGGTAAATGTAGGGGTATGGGTGGTTGCGCTTCGGCGGGTCGGTGTGGACATGTTGGGCCGAAGGGCCTGTTTCCACACTGTAATGTAATCTAATCTAATCTAATGTAATCTAAAAAAAAAACTGCGACAAAGGGTTAACATTATATATTGCGTAGCCATGTGCTGGAATAATTTTCAGTCAATGCACTCAGCATGGAGTTCAGCTGAACAAGCAGCACTATCTCCACAAAGCTAAAAGCTTCTCATTCAAGCTGAAAATTTTGCTCAGCAACACACACTATCAAAAGAAATAGGAGATTTAATCTATCACAGCCATTCCATCGTTCAACAAGATCACGGCTGACCTGATTGGTCAAACATCACTTTGTTTATTACTGTAGTCATGATTTGGAAGTGCCAGTGCTGGATTGGGGTGGACGAAGTTAAAACTCTTTCTCTTAAGTGCTTACTATCTGACCCCAATTCTATAAAAATATGCAGTTCCAGTAAGACACTTATTAAAATTACATTAACTTAATCTCAAAACTACACTGTCTTTGTCTTCCCCGCCGTCTTCAAATTTCCTGCTGCTGATCCCACTGGGTCGTTTCCTTTCTTTTCACTGTGAATAGGCTTTACATGAAAAGGTATCTTTGAGAGAGAGGGTTTTTTTCTGATTTCTTTAAGAGCACAATGCTAGATGGCAGTTAACTCTCCTGACAGTTTCTCTCTCTTCAGCAGTTGCTCTCTGACCAATTTTCAAAATGCCTGTGTTCTTATATTCACCAACATCGGATTGTCTCATTGATTCAATGTTGGCAAAACAATAAACTCAAATGGGTTTTAGTATCCTGTGGCATAATTTAAACTGATTGGTTAAATTCAAATTGTTGTCAAAACAGCCATCAAAACTCAGATATCCATTTCACAGCCAAATGTTAAATACTTTGAATTTTCCAGTACACGCTGGGACTGCCATTCAATCGTATACAGAGGTGCTTGTCATCTCTCAGCTCAGAACAGCATTCACTCTCTCTTAAAGATACAGTACACACCTTCAACTTCATAACACTATCTTGTCTGTTTGTATGTGTGCATCAGGAGGCATTTATGAAGGGTTTTATAAGATGTTAGAGGTTTAACTGATGAGAGTTGTATGCTGACAGTTCATAATTGTTTCCTTGCAGCTGGAATCAATTCATTCGCAATAAATAGTAATTTTTAAGTACAGAAATTGGTTCCATGCTTTCTGTCTATGTGTCCAAAAGTCAGGAAAATTGGGGAAATTCTATATAGTCATAAAAATATAACATATAACAGGAATAACAGGGCTCAATTTCCAACATACTACCTTAAGTGGGTGATTGGAAACCCTCAAGATTCCAGCACTGATCTCTGCTGTTCACTAGTTACTGTTGGCCAAATAGAAAATGCTCTGTCCACATTACTCTATCAAACCACAACACCATGAGCTCTCATCTTGTGTAATCCGATATGTGACAACTTAATGAATGCCTTTTGGAAATCCTAATACAACTTTTAAGTTACAGCCAAGATTTCAAATATTTCCTCTTCATCAATTTTTAGCATATCCAATATCTTAACTATCTCATTTCACAATGACTTTTCTCCATTTTGGGGTAGCATAGTGGTTAGCACTAATACCTCATCGTGCCATGGGCCCGGGTTCAATTCCATCCTCAGCCAACTGTCCATGTGGAGTTTGCACATTCTCCCAGTGTCTGTGTGGGTTTCTCCCACAGTCCAAAGATGTGCAGATTGCCATGCTAAATTGTCCATAGTGTCCAGGGATGTGCTGGCTAGGTGGATTAACCATGGGAAATGCAGGTTACAGGGATAGCAGGTGGGTCTGGGTGGATTGCTCTTTGGAGGATTGGCATGGACTTGATGGGCCAAACGGCCTGTTTCCACACTGTAGAGATTCTGTGATCTCAATTGATAAAGTCAAATGCAAAGTATTCATTTCCTCAGTCATGAATTTCTATCCCTAATAAGTCCCACTCCTTTTACTATTTTTTAAATTACTTCCATGCTGAAAGATGATGTTTGGATTTTCTTTTATGCTAGCAGACAAAATATCCCTCAATATATTTCTTATTTAATTTCTCTCAAGAACATTCTATATTCAGTCTGCTTCTCAAGTTGAATTATCAGTTTGACATCACTTTTTCTGCTTTATTGCTCGGTATCTTGTTTGTCAAGGGGCTTTCCTTATCCTATCTTTGCACCTATTTGGGATGTACCACAACTGTATCCATGTCATCTCCTTTTGAAAGGCAGCCCACTGTTCTCTGTGTTTTCTGGTAATCTTTGATACCAGTTTGCCAGAGTGAGGTTTGTTCCAACTGAAATTGGCCTAGCTCTGAATTTTTCTTATTCTGATTTGCTCCTTGTTCTTTTCCATGGCAAATCTAAACTTTATGGTACAATAATCACTGTCCCCTAAATGTTCACCCACTGATACCTAACTCACTTGACCCACCTCACTCGCTGGGATTTATCACTGCTTGAACAACACAGATGGTCAATACATGGCACTACCAACTGCATGCATAATAACGAACAAAATCCAATCTAAGCTTCCGAGAATTCATGGAGTAATTTTTGCCAGCAATGAGCAGCAGGAGACTGTTACAGAAGTTTCAGTATTCACAGTTAAAGTGAGAGATTGCAGACTCTTGATCCTACAGTTAACAAAAGCTCTCCACCTCAATCTTCCCCTCTTATTTTACAGCTTCTGTCAAATTTGCTCAATGGCAACTATTTGCAAGATCTGATCAGATTTTCAAAGGTTTGCAAACTTGCTTTCTGATCATAGAGTGATAAGTTGTCACAATTAGAAGTTCAAATGTCTAAAGCAGGCAAGGATGTGTACTGGAGTTCAGTTTTTCTTGGAAGATAAGCATTTCCTGTTTGTGCATCTTAATACACAAGCTGCTACTCATAATAGATGTTTTCAAAGGGAATGTAAAAGACAATTAGCCTCAATGTCTGCAGGCTAGGAGGTTGAGTAGAAACAAAATCAGTGGAGACCGTCTCTCTGGGCTTTCACTGGAAATAGATATTGGCCATGCAAGTGTCAATTTCACCCACAAAACCCATCTCCATCCCTCTTCACCCACCCCATGGATGAGAAACCAACAAAATATTTGCTAACTAGATGCCAAGATGAATAATTAGATGTGAGAGAGATACTAGAGGGCTACAGTCGTAAGAATCATAATCAGCAATCAACTACATCCCGGTCAAAAGAAAAGTGATGGAATATTTCAGGACCAAAGCGTGAAATTGACTTTAGTGATGAAGTTACAACCCTATGAGCTGTCAGTCTAATGAGACAGGGATACTGAAGGGAATAAAAAACTCACCGAATGGTGCAGTATAAAGCATTTTAGTTATCAAGGTAAACTGAGAGCATTGGGAGTCCGTGTAGTCAAGGAACCCAAAACCACTCAAGGTAAGTGATTTCCCAAACTAGATTTGATTATCTGGCTTCAGAGGAGGTGGTGAATATTATTTGAGACAAGATATCACAATTGCATCTGATAGGCTGAGTGGGCCATAAAGTCTTTACATGTCTACATGTGCCTCTGCATTTTCATAGCACATTCCAAAAAGAACACAGTAAGCCTACAAATAGCTGAGGGGAATAAAAAAGAATTGCATGATGTTCGATGTTAAGGGATAGGGAGATGCCAATCAGGAAACCTGCAGGCTATGACTTTGGACTTCTCACACCATCTAAAAAGTCAGACAGGTCCTTGATTCAACAGATCAACTAAAAAAATCAAATGCTGAAAGTTGAGCCCAGATTAGTTGGGTTTGAAACCACACCCTTCTGATGCAGAGGTACTAGCACTCTGAACCTAGGCAGGCAAGTAAAAGCAAATGCATTAAATATTTATCTTTAGTTTCATTTCGCTATATATTGTGAAGGTCAGTAGACTTAATGGTACAACAGAAGAGTACCCCTGTGTGAACTCTGCTCAGGATTAATTAAAAAAAAGAGTAAGTCTAAAGCTATAATTGTGCACTGGAACAATGGGCGGTGCTAGGTTTCATATCTGTCATTGTAATCTCCACCTGCTCACCTCACTGTGAGGAAAGGCCTGCCATTGGACTAATCAACTTAAGCTAGGATGTTGCTGCAGATAACTATCTACCCACATAACACAGAACGAAACTTAAGGGTAACATTTTCCACTAAGATCACGGATATGTTTTTCCTACACAACTGCGTCATTTTTGTTGCACGGTGTAGAATTATTTGTGGAATTGACCTGAACCAGACCAACAAACATCCCACAGCATCTTTATAAATACTGTTCCCATGTCGTAAAACAGTTCAGTTGGAGCAGGGCCATGGTAGACTGCAGCAACGTTACAAACCAGCACATAATACAATGCTTTGTGTTTACATCGTACCTTCAGCTGTGAGATTAAGTTGTTTTAGTTGTTGGACTGTGTACTGAAAGTGTAAAAAAAAAACTACTATAGTAATAAAAAGGAAAATAAAACAGGTGAAACTAAATGATGCATATGAGACAACATTATTGGAACAGAGTACAGACAAATTAGGTTGTGGGTTTGGGGGAACTCAGCACAGTAACAGCTTTGGACTGATCCAGCGACAGCTTAACACAGACCCTGTGAACAAAATGTGAATAGAACTTTCCAAGAGCTGACTGAAATGTCTCTATCATCTTTGTCACCCATTCTGTCAAAACAACATAACTAAACTACATTCAGAGACACTGAAGGAAATAATTTTAAAACAAAGGAAAGATAGAATTTAACCAATCTGCTAGTGAAGTAAAGACCATCCATTACTTTGCAGACAACATTGTGAGAAAATTGATAGAAATCAAAAGTATAGTCAGAACAACTATCTATTTTTGTGGTCTGGACTGGTGATACGTATGTGTTTTGCCTGGTTATATTTTTTCCACACCCATAGTATTTGTGACAACTGTGTATCTGTGATATTTGTAAGTATATGCATATTTAGGGTAAAATAAAGTTTAATAGTAATTTAGTAATTAATGGCCACCTTTATCATTTGTTAAAGTGCCTGCACTAATAGAATTACTTTTCCTGTTCACTTTGAAACCTGGTGTTTATTATTTTTATGTTCCAAATTGCAGTCAGTGAGTCAGGTAAATTAAAATTTGTGATTTAATTACATTCATACACATTTGTCATTCGATGTGGAATACTGGGGCTCAATTTTTTAAGTGCACTCTGCCCAAATGAGTCATAACAAAATACAGTTAATCGACTTGCAAAAGTAATAGGTACAGCCTTGGGCTGTTTGTAAATAAGGATAAGTATTTGGCTA
This sequence comes from Chiloscyllium plagiosum, assembly GCF_004010195.1. Taxonomy (NCBI): domain Eukaryota; kingdom Metazoa; phylum Chordata; class Chondrichthyes; order Orectolobiformes; family Hemiscylliidae; genus Chiloscyllium; species Chiloscyllium plagiosum. The sequence continues at coordinate 5,215,589 of NC_057722.1, read as the reverse complement.
TCAATGTCTCAGAGATGGTTGTGGGTGAAGTGAGAACTGGTACGAATGAGTTTAGTTTGTGAGGTTGGAGATGCACACATGACAAGGATAATACTGCAGAAACTGCATCTGAAGGTGACAAACGTCAGACGTGCTCAGCACAGGATCAATCAAAATACTTAGTGTACACTGCTAACCTCAACGCATGCGCGCGAGAGAGAGGGGTGAGAGTGACCAAGAAAGGTGAGTGAATGAGAGAGAGAGGTGAGAGTGGGTAAGAGTGTGAGCGAGAAAGAGAGAGATGTGAGAGTGAGAGAGATGAGAGTGAGCAAGGGAAAAAGAGAGGGGGAGAGAGAGAGAGACGTGAGAGTGAGAGAGAGTGAGCGAGAGTTGAGCATGCTTAAATTATGGAGAAACAGTTATAGAACATAGAACAATACAGCACAGAACAGGCTCTCGATGTTGCGCCAACCTGTAAACTGTTCTAAGCTCATCCTCCTCCACTATCCCATCATCATCCATGTGCTTATCCAAGGATTGTTTAAATCTCTCTAATGTGGCTGAGTTAACTACATTGGCAGGCAGGGCATTCCACACCCTTACCACTCGCTGAGGAAAGAATCTGCCTCTGACATCTGTCTTAAATCTATCACCCTTCAATTTATAGCTATGCCCCCTCATAGAAGCTGACATCATCATCCTAGGTAAAAACAAAAAGAGTCTCACTGTCTACCCTATCTAATCTTCTGATCATCTTAGCCTTCTTCTTTCCAATGAGAACAGATCCAAGTCTCTCAGCCTTTCCTCATAAGACCTTCAGACCCTCCAGACCAGGCAACATCCTGGTAAATCTCCTCTGCACCTTTTCCAATGCTTCCACATCCTTCCTGTAATGGGGCGACCAGAACTGTACACAATATTCCAAGTGTGGCCACTCTAGCGTTTTGTGTCGTTGCAGCACGACATTACGGCTCTGGAACTCAATCCCTCAACCAATAAAACCTAACACACCGTATGCCTCCTTAACAGCAACTTTCAGGGATCTATGTACTTGGACTCCAAGATCCCTCTGCACATCCACACTACCAAGAATCTTTCCATTGACCTCGTATTCTTCCTTCCTGTTATTTTCCCAAAGTGAATCACCTCTCATTCATCTGCATTGAACTCCATTTGCCACCTCTCAGCCCAAATCTGCAGTTTATCCAAGTCCCCCTGCAACATTCTTCCACGCTGTCCACTACTCCACAGAACTAGGCCATTTGTCCCAATGAACATGTCCTGCATATTGCTTCCAGTTAGTCCCACATTCATCACGATTTTCTTCCATAGCTCTGGAATCTTTTCAGTACTGAATCTCTTTCCACCAACCTTACAGGCAATCCATTTCAGATCCTTAATATGCATAAAATGATTCCTTGTCTCTCGTCTGTTTTTCCCTCCAATTACTTCAAATCTGCTTCTGGTTATAACCCTCCCCCAACAGTGAACGGTTTCCTTATTTATTGTACAAGGATTATGAATGCTTCTGAAGTCACAGACGAGGGGACAAAACTTTAAGAGGGCTTGTACTTGTAATGCAATTTTATACAACACCAATGCTCCCTCAGGGTAAGGGCTGGTCCAGGACAGAAACAGGAGAGTAGCGAAAGCTGGAAGAGGTGAAAGATCGGAAGACAATACCTGAGGCTGTACCATTGCTTTAAATGACCTTTCTGTCATCATAAGTCAGAAGGAGTAACTTTTGCAACTCCTCAGATAATGATGCAGCCCAAGCTCACTGGGAGCAAGACATGAACGAGTGGGGTTTGGGCAAGTAACATTCATACTGAGTGAGTCCCAGGCACTCAATCTTCAATGAGAGAAAATTTAACCATCTTCCCTTTACATTCAATAGTATTACCATCTTCCCTTTACATTCAATAGTGTCCACCATTACATCAGGGCTGGGTGGGGAGACAGAGAAAAGAGAGAGAGAATGGAAGCCTAACTGCAGAAGGCACACAAACAATGCCTCCACAAAAATGTATTGGAGGCTGCGAATCCAACAGCGACTAGCCTCCCTCCTGACTTTCCACTGTTTATCAAGTCAGGAGTGTTAGAATATTCTCCACTTGTCTGGATGTACACTTCCACCAATGAGAAGTTTGACATCATCCAGGACAAAGCAGTCTGCTGGACTGGCACCACATCCACCACCGTCAACATTCACTTTCCCCAATGTACAATGGCAGCAGTATCCACAAGATGCACTACCAGATCAGAGTCAGAGTCAAAGAGTGCGTTACTGGAAAAACAAAGCCGGTCAGGCAGCATCCGAGGAGGAGAGTTGACCTTTTGAGCATAAGCTCTTCATCAGGAATATGGTGGGGGCGGCAAGGGGGCTGAGAGGTAAATGGAAGGAGTGGGACTGTGGGAAAAGGTAGCTGGGAATGCAATAGGTAGAAGGTGGGGGGTGATGGTGATAGGTCGGAGCAGAGGGTGGAGCAGCTAGGTTGGGAAGGAAGATGGACAGGTTGGACAGTTCAAGAGGGCTGTGCGGAGTTGGAGGGTGGATCTGGGATAAGGTAGGGGGAGGGGAGAGGAGGAAACTGGTGAAATCCACATTGATCCTGGTGTGGTTGGAGGGACTTAAGGCAGAAGATGAGGCGGTGTCCCTCCAGGTGTTGGGTGGGTAGAATTTGGCGGAGGCGGAGGCAGCCAAGGCTTGCATTTCCTTGGCGAGGGGGGGGGGGGGGGGGGGGGGTTGAGGTCCTCACTTACTACCAGATCAGCAACACGCTAAGGTTTCTGCAACTGCACTTACCAAATTTGTTAGTGTCTGATAGAACAAGTAACTACAAGCCCCTCTCCAACTTGCACGCCACCCTGATACTGCATTATATTGTCATTTCTTTGTTACGTCAAAATTCCTGGATGTCCACACTCAACAGGACCACATTTATCACACTTTATAAACTGAAGAACAATAATGACTGATGTTAGGAATCAATGGAGTAACATGTTGGAAACCAAGGCCTGCTAGTCCCAGAGTTGACATAGAAGTCGCTTTTTTTTTTAAAAAGAAATATACAAAATTCTCAAGCTACCGGAGTTTCAGACCACGTTGATTGAAAGCAAGGGCCATGTTTCTATGCTTATATACTACTACTTACAGGTAATTAGATTCTAGCCCAAGTGAATCATTAAACTAAGTAAACTCGACAAATTAAAACTCAACCCCTTTTAAACTCTTCCATACACACACACATGCAGGAGAAAGAAATGACAAGACAGAAAACTGGAAAAATAACAGCTCTGTGTCTTTATTCACAAGATCTATTGGGTTGGCTCTTGCTGACCCGAAGAGTTCTCCTTGGCCTTTTTCTGAATGCCTCTGCTGGTTCACACTTTTTCCACTTACATTTCTGACTTATCCAATTCAAAGTCACAACTTACAGCATTTGCTGAAGGAAACATAAGCTGGCTTTCTTCAGGATTGAAGTGGCTTATTGCAGAGAACTATGAGTGTGCATGTAGACCTGCTGGCTTCTCTTCTGGTCTGACTAGCTTCTCTGTCTTATTCACAGCTCAAGCTATTCAGCTCTCTGACAAGCAATTGCATCGCTGTTAGAAGTTGGTTATCTTTATGATTTGTAATCGGTACCGAGTTCACAAACCAATCAATCAATCAGCCTCACTTGTAAAAAAACCCTTAACTGCACATTGCTGGAACCAACATTTATACCATTAGGATTCGCAACCAATTTGTTTTTAAAACATGCATCTATTCCTGTAAATGCCTGGTTTTCTAAACATTTCTTTCTCATTTTAGTCCATGATTTTAAAAAACACAAAATAAAAAGACACTGAGTTGACACTGATCTGTGACACTGATATATGAAGGGGCATCCCAGTGCTTTGGAACAGCTGTTTTACTACATTAGGCATCTGTAACAAGTCTTGCTGCAGATTTTACACATGGACACAGTATGGGCTTTGATGAACATGGTTTTACAATGGAAACTTGGTAAAGCTGCTGCAATCAAGAGTAATGCTGGAATGTATCACCTTGGAATATTACCAATAATTTCCACAGTCCCTTTACTGAACAGACAATCAGTTAACAGACTTTGCTAGGAGTTGGTATTTTATAAAGTAAATTATGCACATTAAGTGCATTAAGTGTCTGCATTGTTGAATATTTCAGGTCCAGACAAGCCCCGTGCTAAGACTCGAGCCCAGGAATTAAATTCACACTTAAGGCAGCTTTGAGAGATTGTTTCATGAATAGTTGTTCAAAAAAAAAGCACTGTCTGCTGGATCAGAAGAACATAAGTAATCCAACTGCAATGTTTGAAGCACAGTGGAAAGTTTTGTTTGCTGACACTCCTCCCCCAACTAACAGATTATTAGGCCATTCTTCACAATGCAGTTGAAAAAGGATTCTGTTGTGCACTAATGGAATGTCTGGTTCACACAAACAGTCAGTAATTCAAAAACAATTCACTGGCGACAATCTTGTGATGTATTTTGGGTGTCGTGGGGAATGGGATTCTTGAACCGGAGTTCTGTTCTCCTCTTAGTTCCTTTCTCCTCTTGGTTCACTTTTTTTTTAATGAAAGGACACAGTGAATGGGAAAGGTTGGGCTGGACAGCCAGGGCAGCCTGTCCTGCCTCAAACCATAGGAGCACCCTTTTGGCAAGTTAGGTATCATTTGTGGTAAACTGCCAATAAAAATGGGGGAAAATACAAATGTTCACAGAATATGATGAAAGTGATCAAAGCAAACTATTGTTCCAAGTGCTCAACTTCTTGAAGCCAATATTATGCCAGGGTCTAAATGTAGTTTCAGCTGTCTCAATTCACGGCATGTGTGGCATTTAGCGCTGTGTTACTCAGGCAAATGTTTCTGTATACTTCAGAAACAAACACAGAAATTGCTGGAAAAGCTCAGCAGGTCTGGCAGCATCTGTGCAGAGAATTCAGAGTTAATGTTTCAGGTCTGGTGATCTTTCCTCAGAACAGATGGTAACTAGAAAAATTTTTTTTTTATGCAGCAGTTAGAGTCGGGGGTGGGTGTAGGAGTAAACAATAGGTGGGGATACAGCCCAAAGAGAGAAGAACAGTAGGACAGACAAAGGAGTTGGTAACAATCTGACTAGGACAGTGAATAGCCGTTAATGGAAACTGTTAGTGGCTAACAATGGGTTGTGTGCAATAGTAGTACGATCACAAGTCAAAAGAAGTGGCACTGGAAAAGCACACCCGGTCAGTCGGCATTTCAAGTTTTAGCCCTTCATCAACAATGTTGGAATGGGGGGTGCTCCGATTTCCTCCCATAGTCCAAAGAAATGCTGGTTAGGTGAATTGGCCATGCTAAATTGCCCACAGTGTTCAGGGATGTGCAGGCTAGATGCATTAGTTAGGGGAAATATAGAGTGTAGGGAAATGGGTCTGGGTGGGATACTCTTTGCAGGGTTAGTATGGACTTGTTGAGCCCAATGGCCCCTTTCCACACTGCAGAGATTCTAACTCATGTAGGCCTTTAACTCTATGTCCTAGCCCCCATCCCCTCATACCAGGCCTCGTGATCCTAGTCTATGCTTTGTTTCCCCAATGTAAAGGAGACCACATTGTGAGCAGCAAGTGCAGTGTGTGATATGCAGGTAAAGTGGTGCTTCACCTGGAAAATATTTTTGGGCCTTTGGATACGGAGGATGGAGGTGGTGAATGGGCAGGTGCTTACACCTTTCTTGATTGCAGAGGAAGGTGCCATGAGCCTGTTGGAGGGGCTGTTGGGAGTGAAGGACGAGTTGACCAGGGTGTTCCGGAGGGAATGGTTTCTGCAGCAAATGGACAAGGGAGGGGAGGGGAATGTGTGCCTGGTGATGGCATCTCGCTGGAGGTGACAGAAATGGCAGCTAATGATTTCCTGGATATGGATGCTGGTGGGATGGTAGGTAAGGACCTGGGGAGCCCTATTGCTTTTCCAAGAGGGAGGAGCAGGGGTGAGGGCCAAAGTGCGGGAGATGAGTCAGACCTGGTTGAGGGCCCTGTCAACAAAGATGCTGGGGAATCCTCGATTGAAGAAGAAGGTGGACATTTCGGGGGCTGCCTTGTCAAAGTTGGCATCATCAGAACACGCAGTGGACACGGAGGAACTGAGAGAATGGAATATAGTCTTTACAGGAAGCAGGGTGCGAGGATGTACAGTCAGTGTTTCTGTGTACTTAACGCTCATAGTAAAATGAACAGTTTGCTAAATTCAACAATATTCTAGGAATTTTGGATAATGTACAAATGCATTTACAAGGGTAAACACAGCCATGAATATTAAAAAACACCAATAAATCCAGTAAGGAATTCAGGAAAAATCTCTTTCCTCAGTGGTCAGTATGTGGAAGTTGCTGTGACATTTAGTTGTGGAGGCAAACAGCACATTTGAAAATAGGAATAGGATGAAGCCATTCAGCCCATCAAACCTGCCCCGCCATTTAATATGGCCACAGCTCATTGAACATTTCAATGTCGTATACCCATCCCAATCCCATAATCTAGTACAAACACTGGTAATCAGCAATCTCTATTTTCAACATACTCAAAGACTGAGTCTCCATAGTCATCTGTAGTAGAAACTTTCAAGGGTTCACAACAATAAGTAAAATAATTTCTCCTCACCTTAGATCTAAGTACAACCCCTTTATTTTCAAATTATGTCCCCAAACAGGGGAAAGGTCATAACTGCATTAATCCCTTTAAGCATTTTGTAGGTTTTAATAAGATCACCTCTCAATTGTTTTGAAGCTCTGGGTAAACCAGACATGCATTCTCCAATCTCTCTTCATAGGGGAGTCCTGCCATCTCAGAAAAACGTCACATGAACTGCAGACCTACTCCAAGTGTAGTCTAACTAAGCTTATATACAACTGAAGCAAGTTGTTATATACAACTGATGCATTCAAATCTTCATTCAATGAAGGCTAACATTCTACAGCCTTCAGTGATCTATTGACAAGGATAGCCAAGTCCTTTTGCACGTTTACACTTTCCAACTTAGAGTCATACGCTCACAGAGATGTACAGCACGGAAACATACCCTTCAGTCCAACTCGTCCGTGCCGACAACATATCCCAACCTAATCTAGTCCCACCTGTCAGCACCCGGCCAGTTTCCCTTTAAACCCTTTGTATTCATATCCCATCTAGATGCCTCTTAAATGTTGCAATTGTACCAGCCTCCACCACTTCCGCTGACAGCCCATTCCACACACCCACCACCCTCTGCATGAAAACGTTGCCCCTCAGGTCCCTTTTATATCTTTCTCCCTCACCCTAAACCTGTGCCCTCTAGTTCTGATTCCCCCATCCCAGGTAAGAGATTTTGTCTATTTACCCTATCCATGCCCCTCTATAAGGTCACCCCTCAGCCTCTGAGGCTCCAGGGAAAACAGCCCCAGCCTGTTCAGCCTCTCCCTGTAGCTCAAATCCTCTAACCCTGGCAACATCCTTGTAAATTTTTTCTGAACACTTTCAAGTTTCACAACATCCTTCCAATAGGAAGGAGACCAGAATTGCAAGCAATATTCCAATTGTGGCCTAACCAATGTCCTGTACAGCCACAGCATGACCTTCCAACTCCTGTACTCATTACTCTGACCAATAAAGGAAAGCATACCAAATGCCTTCTTCACTATCCTACCTACCTGCGACTCCACTTTCAAGGAGCTATGAACCTGCACTCCAAGGTCTCTCTAAAGCACACTCCCTAGGACCTTACCATTCAGTGTATAAAACCTGCTAAGATTTGCTTTCCCAAAATGCAGCACCACACATTTATCTAAACTAAACTCCATCTGCCACTCCTCAGCCCATTGACCCATCTGATCAAGATCCCATTGCAATCGGAGGTAACATTCGCTGTCCACTACACATCCAATTTTGGTGTCATCTGCAAACTTTCTAACTATACCTCTTAAGCTCCCATCCAAATCATTTACATAAATGATGTAAAGTAGTGGACCCAGCACCGATCCTTGTGGCACTCCACTGGTCACAGGCCTCCAGTCTGAAAAACAACCCTCCACCATCAACCAGTTCTGTATCCAAATAGCTAGTTCTCCCTCTATTCCATGTGATCTAACCTTGCTAGCCAGTCTCCCATGGGGAACCTTGTTGATCGCCTTACTGAAATCCATATAGACCACATCCACTGCTCTGCCTTCATCAATCCTCTTTGTTTCTTCTTCAAAAAACTCAATCAAGTTTGTGAGACATGATTTCCCACGCACAAAGCCATGTTAACTATCCCTAATCAGTCTTTGCCTTTCCAAATACATGTACATCCTGTCCCTCAGGATTCCCTCCAACAACTTGCCCACCGCCAACGTCAGGCTCACTGCTCTATACTTCCCTGGCTTGTCCTTACAACCCTTCTTAAACAGTGGCATCACATTAGCCAACCTCCAGTCTTCCGGCACATCAACCTGTGACTATCGATGATACAAATATCTCAACAAGAGGCCCAACAATCACTTCTCTAGCTTCCCACAGAGTTCAAGGGTACATCTGATCAAGTCCTGGGGCTTTATCCACTTTTAAGTATTTCAAGACATCCAGTACTTCCTCCTCTATAATATGGACATTTTTCAAGATGTCACCATCCATTTGCCTACATTCTATATCTTCCATGTCTTTTTCCACAGTAAACAGTAAATATCTCCCCTATCTCTTGCTGCTTCACACAAAGGCTGCCTTGCGGATCTTTGAGGGGCCCTATTCACTCCCTCGATACCCTTTTGTCCTTAATGTATTTGTACAAACCCTTTGGATTCTCTCAACTCTATTTGCCTAAGCTATCTCATGTCCCCTTTTTTCCCTCCTGATTTGCTTCTTAAATAAACTCTTACTGCCTTTATACTCTAAGGATTCACTCGATCTATCCTGTCTATACCTGACATATGCTTTCTTCTTTTTCTTAAATTTCTTTAGTCATCCAGCATTCTCTATACTCATCAGCATTTTCTTTCACCCCAACAGGAATATTCTGTCTTTGGACTCTCGTTATCTCATTTCTGAAGGCTTCCCATTTTCCAGCCGTCCCTTTACCTGCGAACATCTGCCCCCAATCAGCTTTTGATAGGCCAATTTTGACAGTATTAGGCAAGAACTTTCTCTAATTTAGAACTTCAACTTTTAGATCTGGTCTATCCTTTTTCATCACTATTTTAAAACTAATAGAATTATGGTCGCTGGCCCCAAAGTGCTCCCCCACTAACACCTCAAGTCACCTGCCCTGCCTTATTTCCCAAGAGTAGGTCAAGTTTTGCACCTTCTCTAGTAGGTACATCCACATATTGAATCATGCTTGTACATGCTTTTAACAAATTTCTCTCCATCTAAACCCTTAACACTATGGCAGTCCCAGTCTATGTTTGGAAAGTTAAAATCCCCTACCATAACTAGCCTATTTTTCTTACAGATAAATGAGATCTCCTTACAAATTTGTTTCTCAATTTCCCTCTGACTATTAGGGAGTCTATAATACAATCCTAATAAGGTGATTATCCCTTTCTTATTTCTCAGTTCCACCCAAGTAACTTCCATGGATGTATTTCAGGGAATATCCTCCCTCAGTACAGCTGTAACGCTATCCCTTCTCAAAAACATCACTCCCCCTCCTCTCTTGCCTCCCTTTCTGTCCTTCCTGGATCATTAAGCTGCCAATCCTGTCTATCCCTATCCCATGTTCCTAACCATGCCCAGAGTTCATCTGCCTTCACTGTTAGGCCACTTGCATTGAAAGAAACGTAGTTTAATTAATCAGTCCTACCTTGTTCTCTGCTTTGTCCCTGCCTGCCTGACTGTTTGAGTGGTTTCTTTTCTCAACTGTACCAGTCTCAGATTGATCTCTTACCTCACTATCTCTGTAGGTTCCCCCCTTGTTTGAAATGGGGATAGCTACAGAAGACTCCTGCACGACCTGCCTACCTCTCTTACCTCTCCTGGAATTAACCCATCTTTCTGCCTGTATCTGCGACTTTTCTCCCTTCTTATAACTGCCATCCATCACATCCCCTTGCTCTTATAAATTTCTCATTACCTCTAACTGTTGCTCCAACCTATCCATTCTACCTGATAGGATTTAACCAACGGCATTTATTGCAGATATAATCCTCAGTAACACATAAACGCTCCCTAAACTCTCTCATCCGACAAGAAGAACATTTCACTCTACTAAGGGGCATTTTTGCTTCTTCCAACCTGCAGACCCAGAAAATAGCCCATCTTTCCATTTAAGAAATACTCTGTACATTGGTTTCTCCTACCAAAGTGGATAGCCTCTCACTTTTCCACGTTATATTCAATTTTCCATATTTTTACTTATTTAACAAACTTGTTCAAATTCTGCTAAAGCCACTTTACATCAACCTTACAATGCACATCCTTCTTTAGCTTTGTACCATTTGCAAACTTGGAGATGTTATATTTGGTCCCCATTGCCAAATCATTGATAAATAATTGTATGTAGTGGACAGCAGGTCCCAAGTACTCACCCTTGTGATATCCCACTCAACACAGCTTGCCAACGCCAGAATGACCCATTTCTTCCTTCTCTGTTTTCTATCAGTTGGCCAATCATTAATCTATGCCAGGACATTGCTTCCTATCCTGTATGTTTTAATTTTTCTCAGCAGCCTCCTAATGCAGACTTTATCAAAAGCTTTCTGAAAATCCAAACATTCCACATCCAGAAGATCTCCTTTCACAATTTTGTTAGTAACATAATCTAAAATCTCCCAACAGTTCATTAGAGATGATTTCCCATTCACACATCCATGGCTGATTATGCCCAATCAGACCATTATCAACCAGATGTCGACTTGTTCTATCTTTTAAAATAGATTTTGTCATTTTCCCTATCACTGACATAAAGCAGTTGACAGTTCCCTACTTTCTCTTTCAATCCCTTCTAAAATAGTGGAGTGACATTTACTCCTTTCCATTCAGCAGGAATCTTTCCAGAATCTATAGAATTTTGGAAGACAATCACCAATGCATTGAATATTTCTACATGTTCAGCTCATTGGGATGAAGACAATCAGACACTGAGCATTTAAACTTGAGCCCTGTTAATTGCTCCTGTACAATCTTTTTCTATATTTCCTTAAACTCCTCATTGTGGGCGGCACGGTGGCACAGTGGTTACCACTGCTGCCTCACAGCGTCAGAGACCCGGGTTCAATTCCCGCCTCAGGCGACTGACTGTGTGGAGTTTGTATGTTCTCCCAGTGTCTGCGTGGGTTTCCTCCGGGTGCTCCGGTTTCCTCCCACAGTCCAAAGATGTGCAGGTCAGGTGAATTGGCCATGCTAAATTGCCCATAGTGTTAGGTAAATGTAGGGGTATGGGTGGGTTGTGCTTCAGCGGGTCGGTGTGGACTTGTTGGGCCGAAGGGCCTGTTTCCACACTGTAATGTAATCTAATGTAATCTAATATAATCATTCTCCCTAGCCACTGGAACTCTACATCTGGAAAATTGTTTGTGTCCTCTGCAGTGAAAAGAGGGATTTAAATGTAAGCGAGATAAGTGGTAGTGAAAGGAACATAAGGATAGACTGCTAATGTGAGATAAAATAAGATGGAAAGAAGTCTAAAGACCATAAAATGTAGGAGCAGTATGCCATTCAGCCTAGCCGTTCAATGACATCATGACTGATTTGATAATCCTCAACTCCACTTTCCTGCCTTTTGCTTATAACACTTGCCTGTACATCTTAGTCTCGAATATATTTAATGACCCAGCCTTGAGAATCATCTGCAATAAACTGATCCACAAATTCATGACCCTCAAAAGAAGAAATTCCTCATCTGTCTTAAATATTTACTGAAATTCTGCCCTCTGGTCCTAAACTCTTCCACAAGAAAAAACAGCCTCTCCATATCTACACTGTAAAGTCCCCAAAAAGCCTTGCATACTTCAATAAGGTCGCCTCTCATTCCAATGCATGTGGGCTCAAGTAGTCAACCTCTCCTAAGATAGCACTTCCATACCTGGTGTCAGCCTATGAAATCATGGACTGCCAGCATATCTTTACTTCGATAAGGCACCCAAACTATTTACAGTATTCCAGTTGTGTTCTGACTAGTGTTTTATATACTTTCAGCAAAATCTCCCTAATTTTACACTCCATTCCCTTTGAAATAAATGCCCAACATTTCATTTGCCTTCGATATGACCTGCTGAACTTGGATGCTAATTTTTTGTGATTCATGCACAAGGTTTCCCAAATGCCTCTCTTCTATCACTTTCTGCAGTCTTTCCCCATTTAAACAATACTGAGCTCCTGTATTCTTCCTGCCAAAGTGCATTATCTCACATTTCTCCACATATATTCCATCTGAAAAATTTCTGCTCATTCACTTATCTCCCTCACATGGAGCATAAACATTGGCCTAGGCCCATTGGGTTGAATGGCTTGCTTCTGTGCTGTACAAACCTGATAAACTTTCTGTGCTTGCACTCCTTAGTTTGGATGCTCTTTTCAACTGCAAGAAAGTTCTGCATTTCTACTGCATCACAGGCAAAAGGAAAGAGCTTGTATTAAAAAAGTGATTTTTATCAGCATCTCAAACAGTACGGCAACTAGGAGAAGGAAGTGGCTAAGTGGCTAAGAGAGATGGCTTAACAATAAAAACTTGAGGTACAAAAGGACGGCTAGAGTATGAGCAGCTGCAAGAATGTAAGTCAAGACAGATGGTTAGACAGAGTCAAAGTGCAGTTAAACAGTCCTCACATCAGAGGAGGTCCATACCCAATTGTGCTTTTAAAATATTAGGCCTTAATAAATGTTAACAGGGCATCTAATGCAATATGTGAGGTTTCACATTTTTTGCGCACCAGAATGCTGAAAGGCTGAGCTGATCATGTCACAACAAGGGAGATAGGTATCTGAGAGCCTAATGATTTCTGCAAGTAACTGTATATCCTCTTAACCGAAGCAGAAAATTAGATTTCAAAATTAATATCACAGGTACAGAAAATAGAAATTGCAGTGGTGAACATAAAATCAAATCAGGCACAAAAAAAAACAAAGAAAAAACATTGACAGAAAAAGAGGTGGAGAGGAAAAAGAAACTTAAACATTTAGAACAAAACGAACCTTCCAGCTCAGTGAGCAAACCTACATCCAGAACTTCAACGTGAGCTACAAATCTTCTTAAAACTCACTAACTTAGAACTTTATTTTTTTTTAAATGGGAGTATTGATGTGTGAAGTACTGCTGTGAAGATACAACCAATGGCTGTGTATATCAGCAAAGAATTGAAATAAGACTGATAATTTGACTTCAACTGGATCTTTTACTCCACTTTTCTGTCCTTTCTCGTAGAACTTACAGACTTATACTTTTCAAAGGTATCTTCAGATAAAAATCAAGGTTTGGGAAAGCAATATCAAACTAACTTGTATGACTGTGGGAAACCAACATTACACTGTCCTGCAGTTGCTATCTTCTTGGCATTGGAGGTCAGTACAGAAAAGACAGGCCTGGCTTGAAGTGTGTGGGGACAGCCACATACTTGTTATCAATATCAAACAAGTACATTTTTCAATGAGCAAAACAACAAATATTAAGTGTGTTTCTTCAGTTCTTCAAATAACTGAACTATTGTAATTCTTTCAACTGTCAGTTTCCTGTAAAATTGTCCGTTTCCTGCAATGATACATCATGCTTTATTCTGTCATATCATTTCCAGCCACCCAACAATATTTGGCAGTCCTGAGAGTAGACCACCGACCCTGTTCGAGTTTCAATTTTAAACACATCTCGACAAATTAGTGTTTAGATAGAGTCTTAGCTTTTATCCGTCCTTGTTCCAAACATTGGCCATGCTATGAACAACCTTTTTCTGCTGTCTCTTGCACAGAAAGGCCAGTCCACATTTTGATATTGTGCACCCATGTTATTTTGAGGTTTTGTTGTATACAGTATCCAGGTGTTACAGCTTGTATAATTTATTTCTCAAAACACTTCCCTTCTGCTCGCATTAACTGCCTCCTCCTGAAATCACTATCTGAAGCAAACTTCTTTTAAGACCAGCTTTCTGAGGAACCTGCTCACTTGTCTGCCCATAGCGCATAAAGTAGTCCTTTCATCTTAAAAATCTCTTATTAGAGCCCGATGACACATCATGGTCCAGCTTCTCAACTGCAGAGAGTCACCGGCCACATAAGCACATTCAGAAAACAAACTTCCATTGCAACAGACATACTGTGACTACTCTATCATCTTCAGTGCTCACAACACTACCATTTTATGATTAATAAATTATTAGAAATTGTTTCTACTAGTTAAACTTGAGGGTCATAACCATAAAGGGACAGATTTTAAGAAGATTGTAAAAAAAAAAGTTGATGCAAGGAAAATATTTTTATGCAATGAACTGATTAGGATTTTGAATCCACTGCTCTATAGGGACACAGATTCCAGAGCAACTTTAGAAGGGAACTAGATCAATACTTCAAGGATAAGAAATTGCTGAGGCAGGTTGAAAAAGCTGTGGAATGGGACAAACTGGACTCGTGGAATAGCCCAAATGGCCTGCTGTGCTGTATTATCCAGTGATATTTTGAGAAATTAATACCTGAAAGTTCACACTTTTAAAAATTAATGCTCCGCACTATTTGCAGTGTTGAGCACATCCTGTTAAAAGGGTACTTCCACTCAAAATAACAAGACTAAACTGGTAAGTTTAGTTCTACCCACCATGCAAAAAAAGCAGCTTTGTGCCATTCTGTGCATTTCAATTATGTGCACTTGACAGCATTGCAAACCGAAACCCTTGGACATCGGTGTCAGCCCCTTGACTGAAACAGCTGTACCACTTCTGCTGAAATAATTTTGGTCACCAGTAGTCTCAAGGTCTTAATAGCAAAATCTGGACTATTGCATTTTGGGGAAAATGCACATGCACACTACTGAATAACTTCAACATGAAACACATTGTGCAGTTACTCTGGTCAGTAGGCTTTTGCACAGATTCTAATATGTTTGAATGGTGCTTCTCTTTGTTCGTAAAACATGCATTATCTCATCGTGTTCCTTGCAGAATGATTAAAAAAAAGTCAGTTTCATTGACTAATCTCAGGAAAATCACAGAAGTGCATCAATCTCCTCAAATCAGCATGTGAAGCCTGGCCCAGCAATAATTAAATATAACCTGACTAAAGCCTTGGTTTTTGCACTGGACAACTGACCTAAACCTAGGGAAGTAGTACTTTGAGAAGTGTGGCTTCACAAAGAGTCTGGAAATGGGCGGGCTAGAGATTATCCATATAGAGTCATCTCCCCTAATTAACAATCAAACTCTGGTAAAGTGCATTTTGGTGAAGACAGGATCAATCTTGGCCAGCATATTCCCCATGCTCATACAGTTTATCAACTTCGAGCCATTAAAATCACTAATCTTTTCAATTTGTTAATCCAGCTGCTCTCAATCACAGAGGGGAATGGGAAAAGTGAGATTCCTATTCATGGTTGATTCTTGATCAATAGGGCAACAAAAGAATTACCTGGAAAGGGTAGGAACATGGAATGTTGGATCAGCCAAGATCCTACTGAATGATGGAGCTGGTTCAAGGGACCGAACAGCTTCCTCCTGTTCCTATTAATACCCAGTCACCTGTTTATAATAGAACCATCTATACAGATCAGCACCAACATTCTACCCAGGGCCGACTTGCCTTCTGTACCTGGACATTAGTTTGCAGGTTCTCTATTCTCCGGCCAATCTGCAAGTTGTGGGCGGCACGGTGGCACAGTGGTTAGCACTGCTGCCTCACAGTGCCGGAGACCCGGGTTCAATTCCCGCCTCAGGCGACTGTCTGTGTGGAGTTTGCACGTTCTCCCCGTGTCTGTGTGGGTTTCCTCCGGGTGCTCCGGTTTCCTCCCACAGTCCAAAGATGTGCAGGTCAGGTGAACTGGCCACGCTAAATTGTCCGTAGTGTTAGGTAAGGGCGAAATGTAGGGGCATGGGTGGGTTGCGCTTTGGCGGGTCGGTGTGGACTTGTTGGGCCGAAGGGCCTGTTTCCACACTGTAATGTAATCTAATCTAATCTTAATTTCATCACATTATTGGATCTTGGAGCTTAATTCTGAACAAAATCAGTCCCTGAGCTATTTAAGGAGAAGTTAAAATTTAATGGGAAAAGAAAGAAGTTCAGGGTGGGAAGCTTAGGGCTTTGAGAACTGAAGGCATTGTCCCCAATGGTGAAGTAGTTAAAATCAAGGGTGTACAAGAAGCTGAAATGTTGGAGTGCAGCAATCTTGGAGGATTATAAAGTGCAAAGGACTTTTACGTTACTCCCCTCCCTTCCCTTACTCTCAATTCTTCCACCACCGCACCTGCTCCCAGAGGAGCAATTCCACTCCAGGACATCCCAGATGCCCTTCTATTTCAAGGACCGCAATTGCCCCTCCCGCATGATCAAGAATGTTCTCCATTGCATCTCCTCCACTTCCTGCATGTCTGCCCTCCCAGCTGCAACAAGAATAGAAACTCCCTGGTCCTCACATTCCACCCTGCGAAACTCCAAATACAGCACATCATCCTCCGCCATTTTTGCCAACTACAGTCAGACCCCAAAACCAAAAATATATTTCCCTCCACAACCCTATCTGCATTCGGCAGAGATCAATTCCCTTTTCAACTCCCTTGTTAGGACCTATCTGTCCATCATCCTTACAATCCATCCACTCCATCATAATGATCTCCTACCTGCTTCCCCCTATCGCCATCCCACTTACCACCCCCCCCCCCCCACCACCAAACCCACCTCCAAATTTATCTCTCAGACCCTTTCCCCTCCACATTCCTGATGAAGGGGTTATACCCAAAATGTTGACTTTGCTGCACCTTGCATGCTGCCTGACCTGCTATAGCTAGTGCTATAGGCAAGGGTTATTCTACGTGAGGTAAGTATAAATGATCTTATGATTGTATGGATAAGTGGTGAGAGAAGCGTTGCGAGGTCAAAAAGACATGTTAGAGGAAAAAGCAGACTGAAAAAAAGAAAGTGTAACGGATATAAAAGATTTACAGTAATACAAATATTGGGCGCAGCTAGACAGAAATAATGTGAATGAGTTAAACTTATGCAGAGAGAGAGCAACAGACAGTGAACCAGAGAGAGTAAGGGAGGGGGAGAGAGAGAG